>NC_141026.1:57157500-57272500 GCF_052040795.2 Danio rerio | reverse complement strand
GCCACAAATATAGTTAAAAACACTAATATCATTACATTTTAAATGTATTTTTTTTTATTTAATCATTAACACCCAGTGCTTAATGAAACTTGCAAAAAAAGTAATAAGTAAAAATTCATTTGATTGTGAAAAATAATTTAGGAACCAGCCAGAACACCTTTGATCATTTTGATAATTAATGACATGATTTCTTTTAACATGATTTCTGTATGGATTAGCATGTTGTTATCATGATTCTAGTATGAATTAGCATGTTTTTAGCTTGATTCTAGAGTGAATTAGTATAATTTAATATGAATTTGCATGTTGTTAACATGATTTTAATAATAATTAGCATGTTTCTAGTATGAATTAGCATGTTGCTACCAAGTTTCTTGTGTGAATTTACTTGTTATCATGATTCTAGTATGAATTAGCATGTTTATAGCAAGATTCTAGTGTGAATGAGCATAATTTAGTATGAATTTGCATGTTGTTATCATAATTCTAATATGAATAAGCATGTTTATTTCAAGAATTTAGTGTGAATTAGCATGTTTAGTATGAATTAGCATGTTGCTAATATGTTTCTTGGATGAATTAATGTGTTGTCATGATTCTAGTATGAATAAGCATGCTTTTAGCAAGATTCTAGTGGGAATTAGCATAATTTATTATGAATTTGCATGTTGTTAACATGATTTTAGTAATAATTAGCGCGTTCTTAGCATTATTCTACTGACATAGCATGTTGTTAGCATGTTTCTAGTATGAATTCACATGTTCATAACAATAAGTTGCATGTTGTTAGCACTATTCTACTATTCTTGTTAGCACATTTCTAGAATTAGCGTATTTTAGTATGAATTAGCTTGTTAGCATGTTTCTAGCATGAATTAGCATGTTGCTACCTTGTTTCTAGTATCAATTAACATGTTAGCATATTTATAGTATGAATTAACATGTTGTTAACAGGTTTCTGGTATGAATTAGCTTGCTTCTTGTATTAGTTACCATATTACCATGTTACTAGTATGAATTGGCATGTTGTTAAATAGATGTTATTCATAAAAGAACAACAGTATGGTCTGACGTTTCAGCTCTTACTATAGTTCTGCATTTAAATGTTGTTTTCTGGTCTCAGGTGACTTGCAGATCTGGGAGTCTGAAGCGAAGGTTTACAGGGATAAAAGCACACCTGTGAGTACTGCAGATTATTAGCAGAGCAGAAATCAATAATGGTGTTCAGATGATCATTGTATGCTGTTCTGCCGTCAGAATCTGTTGTTCTTGGAGATTCCTCCGTATCGGGACACAAACATCTACCGGCCAGTAAAAGTCAACTTCCATGTGCTGAACGGGAAGAAGAAATGCAGCCAGTCTCAGAACTTCACCTACACTCCTCTCTCAGGTGAGAACTGCACATGATTTAGCAGTCACAGGGTGTCCGCAGGGTCTTCAAAGTCTTACATTTTAGGCCTTAAAGAGTCTTTATTTCCAAGCCCACATACAAGTCCAAGTAAAGCTATACCCATTCAGAATGACAATAATACATCTCAAAACTTTTTTTATTGACTGAATTTTCTCATTGCAAAAAGATATTAAAATAGCTGTTAGTCATTTTTTACAGCAAATTTTCTTAATTAAATTTCCTAATCAGGAAAAACTAAATAACTGAAGCAACACATCCCTTTACATGATCTTCCATTCATACAGGAAGTATTACAGAAGTAACTGGGCCATTAGAAAAATCCTTAGTGTTCAGCTCTGTAAAGCAGGGGCGGACTGGCCATCTGGCAATTCTGGCAAATGCCAGAAGGGCTGGACCAATTTTTAAATGTGGGCCGGTCAGTTTTTTTTAAAATTATGTATTGTTTTTAAGTGCAGACAGCTTTTATCTCTTGCTAGATGTGATATTATGATGATGATAATAAAAATATTAATAATAATAAGTGTTAAGCATTTGGCCCAATCGGCAGCTGCCGCCTGGTTTCAAGATGGGCCGACCCAATCCAAGGTTACCCAAACATAATCAAAATCTGGGAAAAATGTCATATTATTTCACCATCTTTACACCAAAATAAATAGTGAATGTGCATGTCTGTGGGTGGGGCTGTGTCGGTGTGGTAATGTGGGCTGATGTGGCAACAGTGCCAGGGCTGAATTTTTGTCCCAGTCCGCCCCTGCTGTAAAGTCTAAAATTTCATTCATAATGGTCTTAAAGCAGGGATGTCAAACTCAATTCCTGGAGGGCCGCAGCCCAGCACAGAAGTGATGCGCAGGTGGCAGTTATATTAGCCCCCTTCGATTTTTTTTTTCTTCTTTTTAAAATATTTTCCAAATGTTGTTTACAGAGCAAGGAAATGTTAACAGTATGTCTGATAATATTTTTTCTCCTGAAGAAAGTCTTATTTGTTTTGTTTCGGCTAGAATAAAAGCCGTTTTTAATTTTTTAAACATTATTTTAGGGACAAAATTATTAGCCCCTTTAAGCTTATTTTTTCTTGATAGTCTACAGAACAAACCATCGTTGTACAATAACTTGCCTAATTACCCTAACCTGCCTAGTTAACCTAATTACCCTAGTTAAGCCTTTAAATGTCACTTTAAGCTGTATAGAAGTGTCTTGAAAAATATCTAGTCAAATATTATTTACTGTCATCATGACAAAGATAAAATAAATCAGTTGTTAGAAATGAGTTATTAAAACTATTATGATTAGACATGTGTTGAAATAATCTTCTCTTCGTTAAACAGAAATTGGGGGAAAAAAATTCACAGGAGGGCTAATAATTCTGACATCAACTGTGTGTGTGTATATATATATATATATATATATATATATATATATATATATATATATATATTTATATATATATAAATTCTATTATTTTTAAATCCATCCAACAAGCGTTCTAATAATTCAGGGGGGCTAATAATTCTGACTTCAACTATATATATATATATATATATATATATATATATATATATATATATATATATATATATATATATAGTTTATGCCACATATGTTATGTATGTTTATTTGGTAACTGAGACAATCTGTCCTTGTTTTTTTTTTGAGGGGGTGGGGGGCTAATGTCAATTATTTTGTATTATTTTTTCCTCTTCTTTTTATTGGTATTGTACTGTTTTTGTTAAAATATCTCATAAAAAATGTTAAAACTAAATATTACAAAAAAAAACTGAAATTGGTGGAAAAATATCCAGGATGTTTAATAATTTTGACCTTAACTGACTTTACTAATTTCTTCTCCAGTTCCTCAGATTAAAGCGGAGCCTCTTGAAGATTACCATTATGCACAGTTAGGCTGTGGTGTGTCTCCCATTATGGGTGTTTCTCCTCCTGCTGGCCGTCTCACAGACGGTTACATGATGCCCACCAGAGCGCCATACCATCGCCCCCAATCTGCCATGTATCCCGCCGTCCCGCAGCACCACCTGGAGCCCATCCACCACTACCAGATGGCATCCATCCTCTCCACCTCTCCAGCTCATGCTTCGTGCATGGGGACGACACACAGCTCTGCTCCTGTGTTTGTGTCCAGCGCCTACCAGCACAGTAGAGGAAATGACAGCATCCAATCATCCGCCAACATGTTTTCAACCCTGGATGTGTCCGAGCTTTGCAACACCACAGCCCATCAGAAAGCGTATGTAGCAGCAGGACGATCTCCACCCGCCCGCAGCCTCCTGCCCGCGCAGCACCACCGACATGCCAGTCCTGTGAGGGTCAAGCAGGAGAACCTGGACCAGGCCTACCTGGATGACGGTTTGTGAACAATCATGTTATAGCTGGGGATAGTTCAGAAAAATTGACAGTTCACAGTAGGCTTGTCAGAAGTATCGAGTTCGGTATTAATCAGTACTGTTTAAATCAGTATAAGTTTTAAAAACATCCATTGGGGATGTATAACAATATATAACACAACATTCATTCTGTTTCCACTGCAGCATGACTTTATATTATACACTGGATATTATAGGTGACAAGACTTTTGTCTAAGCAAAGTCAGATCTTACTGTCTTAATTAGATCATTAAAAATCAAGGCATGATCATATTTTATTTTGTTTAAATAGGCATAATCTAGAGGCCTTTGCCCTATATATAAGCCACTTCTGATAGTAAATGATCAACTAGAAGTCCAGTTATTATTTGCTGTTCCTAAAACTTGAATGGGCGACACGACTTTTTAGGTAGTGTATGTTCATTCATTCATTTTCTTTTCGGCTCAGTCCCTTTATTAATCTGGGGTCGCAGTGAGAACATGCAAACTCCACACGGAAACGATAACTGAGCTAGCCGAGGCTCGAACCAGCCACCTTCTTGCTGTAAGGTGATAGCAATACCTACTGGGTCGCCCGTAGTGGAATGTTTTTCGAATGTAAAACTATGCATATGTGGTTCTGTGGTGCGGCGGTAATTTAAACAGTGTCCCGACTGCCCAAAACATGCAGGAAATCTGTGGCAATTTGTGGAAATCAAGCCCCAAAAAATATTGTGATGTTTGCTTGATTTTGCATTAGATTTAGCGATCGTGGAATTCTGAAATCTTTGCGGGTCAGATTAAAGACGATTATTAGCTAAATCTGTGGTTCTAGGTGATTCGTAATGCAAGTCAATGGTCAGCCTATTTTGAGATAAAAATTTTACTTCAAGTGAACACGTTTCTCTTTATTTTCATTTTACAGCTTGTTTAAATGTTTTGTTTATAATGAGGACCAATATTGAGTTTATGCAGTCGAAGAAAAAATTATTAGCTTTTTTATTTACAAATGCTGTTCACATAAATAATTAGCAACAATAAACAATGAGAAAAAAGGGGGCTAATCTAATAAAACTGATAATATAATAATACTTTTGTTTTTTTACAGTTAAAGTCAGAATTATGAGCCACAGTATTTCCCAAATAATGTTTTAACAGAGCAAAGACATTTTCACAGTAT
This sequence comes from Danio rerio, assembly GCF_052040795.2. NCBI lineage: Eukaryota > Metazoa > Chordata > Actinopteri > Cypriniformes > Danionidae > Danio > Danio rerio. Next base: position 57,267,552 of record NC_141026.1, on the reverse strand, counting down.
GTCTGATGATATTTTATTTAGAAATGTGTTGAAAAAAAAAAATCTGCTCTCCGATAAACAAAAATTGGGAAAAAAACAGGGGGTATGTACATATATATACATACAGTTGAAGTCAGAATTATTAGCCCCCCTGAATTATTAGCACCCCTGTTTATTTTTTTCCTGTTTTCTGTTTAACGGAGAGCAGATTTTCTCCAAATTTCTAAACATAATAGTTTTAATAACTCATCTGTAATAACTGATTTATTTTATCTTTGTCATGATGACAGTAAATAATATCTGACCACATATTTTTCAAGACACTTCTATACAGCTTAAAGTGACATTTAAAGGGTTAATTAGGTTAACTAGGTTAGGTTAGGGTAATTAGGCAAGTCATTGTATGATGATGGTTTGTTCTGTAGACTATCGAAAAAAATATATAGCTTAAAGGGGCTAATAATATGTCCTTAAAATAGTGTTTAAAAAAATAAAAACTGCTTTTATGCAAGTCGAAATAAAACAAATAAGACTTTCTCCAGAAGAAAGAATATTATCAGACATACTGTGAAAAATTTCCTTGTTCTGTTAAAGATAATTTGGGAAAAATTTAAAAAAAAGAGAAAAAAATCAAAGGGCGATTAATAATACTGACTTTAACTGTATGTATATATATATATATATATATATATATATATATATATATATATATATATATTAGGACCGTACAATAAATTGTTTCAGCATCAATATCGCAATGTGTGCATCTGCAACAGTCACATCACAAAGATATACAAGGTTGAGTCTGAATTATATTTGACCAGGAGCTACATAATTGTATTTAGTCACTGTATTTATACGATTTATGCAAAAAAGATTTTAGATTTTTTATTTTTCTCTCTAGTCAAAATATCTTCATTTCAAAGTGAAAACAAGATTATTTTACTCACCCCACTGGCAGATAATTTAGCTCATTTTAAGGAAAAACTCTTAATTTTGCCTTATTTAATCTGACTTTTAAAACAAGACATTATTTTTACTTGATCTAAGAATTAAATATTGAGATATTTGGAATAGAAAAAGTAAGAAAAGCGTTTTTTGTTTTTTTTTGTATTGTGATTACTCAATTTCTGTACCCGAATACTGTTCGACAAATAGCTCAAACCATCTTGTGAAACTGTATTCATGTCGCAATATTTATCGTAGAGAAATAAAATATTGCAGATTTTTCCAATATTATGCAGCCCTATTATATTTATATATTAATCAAATAAGACTTTCTCCAGAAGAAAAATTAAATAGGAAATACTGTGAATATTAGATTATTTTAAATGATAAAAATATTAATGAAATACTTTTTTGTCAACTAACCTGAGGCCAAAAACTGAGTAATATTCATTCATTCATTTTCCTTTGGGTTAGTCCCTTTATTCATCAGGGGTCGCCACAGCGGAATGAACCCCCAACTTATCCAGCATGCTTTACACAGCGAATGCCCTTCTATGTGCAACCCAGTACTGGGAAACACCCACACACTATGGCCAATTTAGTTAATTTAATTCACCTATAACGCATTTGTTTGGACTGTGGGAGAAACCGTAGGACCCGGAGGAAACCCACACCAACACGGGGAGAACATGCAAACTCCACACAGAAATGCCCATTTTTTTTTGTCAAATAAAACCTTTAGTCTGTTGACATGAAAATTATATACTAAAAAAAGAAAGACGTTTAGCCTTTTAGAAAAGTTTTGCATATACTGTACACAGTTCCGTATATCTCTGTTCATACAGACCTCAATGAAAGTGTCTAGTAGTTTGCACAGACAGAAAGATATGCGCTTTACACGTGTGCACTGGAACTGTCGTCATGTAAATAACCAGTCGAGATGCATCAAGTGTTGTGTTTTAAGCTGAAAAGAGCATGCTGTTGGTTGGAGTGTGTGTTTGCTGTTGTAAGCTCAGTGTTTAGTGTTGTCTAATGTATGCCACTCTTATCAGACGGCTCTATATGGGTCAGTGCCTTCACTCCTGTTAAATATTGAGCTCCAGCAGAACTAAAACACACGCAGGGACAAACAGGACACACTATCGATCCTTCAGGAAAGCGCTCAACCACAGAAGCGCTCGCAAATCAGCTGCTTTTGTTGCTTGTTCACATATTGTAATATCAGACCACAGCTGTCGATGTGTTTTTATTTGCGGTGGCTCGTGTGGGCATCACACCAACGCTTCAGCATCTATTTCAGTCTGATTATACCTGTAAACGCTTCCCCCCCTGTGTCCCCTCATCTAATTTTAGACTGCAAAGTTTCCATTTTTAGCCCACAGACGCTCTCAGCAGAACAACAGGAAGCTGAAACACATACAAAAGAGTGTTTTCTAGCTCTCTGCTGCCTGCTGCTGGAGGATTTCACTCACTTCACATCTGTGTGTGTGATGATAACACCTCAAATAAAAGTCAAGACTTTTTCCACAAGACGACGCGTTTAACATCTTTTATATATATATATATATATATATATATATATATATATATATATATATATGTATGTATATATATATGTGTGTATGTGTGTGTGTATATATATACATACACACATACATATATATATACACATACATATATATATATATATATATATATATATATATATATATATATATATATATATATATATATATATGTTTATAAAGTGCTGCTTTGCATTATATAATTTTTGCATCAAATTAAAATAAAACTAATTACCATGTATAAATAGTCCATAGTCTGTGAAAGATATGGACGTAGTAACCGTGACGCCACCCATAGGTTTCTGAAGAGAGCAAATGAAGCTATAAAGGAATAGGGGAGGCCAAGCTGGATCACTCACTCTGGTCCCCTGGGCTCTGCTATGGTTGGGGAAATTCGAAACTCAACCAAAACAAACCATTACAATTGGCTCAAGATTGGCAATGAAACCGGGAATTGCAACCAGCAGAACCTGGGAAGTAAAATAAAAAAAATAATAAAAAATGAAGCTACAAGTGAGCGTGGTCAACTGTCAATCATTCTATCGTCCGGGGGTGACCAAAAAAAGAGGTGGAGCGTGAGCAGATCTACAGACGGCTGCTAGCATTTTGCTTAGACTGGCTTTTCTTTGGGAGAAACGCTTAATTACATTACCTGCGACTCATTTGTGTTCTGACCACATGTGCTTAGCTGTAAGCTACATCAATAAAGTGTTTAGTCTTTTAAAAACACTGCTGTAATACATCGAGCCACTAAACATTGTCCGTATGATGCTTTTGTACAAAAGGAAAACGCAAACACTTCAAATATAGTCTGTGTTAGTTAATGCAAGGCTATTGACGAAATCCAGGCATAAGACTGTATGACAACGCTTCAGATGACTGTTCTAGAGCCTACAGCTAATCAATCTGTCAGATTCTGGAGTGAATTACAGCTCTAAAGAAAAATATAAATGATAAATGATCTTAAATAAAACAAACACATGTATAAAGATGGTATATAAGTATATAATTTCACTCACCTGGGAAAACTGAGGCAACTTGAATGGTTTGTGAGCACAATTAAGTGCACTCAGCATGCCATTGATAATTGGAGGAATTAATTCCAAAAGGCAACTGACTGTGTAAAGCCACAAAAAACAAATCAAAAATATGTTGAATATGCCGAGTTCAGCAGCTAATCAGCCGGAATCAGCTGAGGTGATGAGACAGCCAGCGGCGAGACCAAGCTGCCACTCAAGTAGCCACGCCCTTAATTATGCAGACTTAATATAACTTAATATAAACAAAACAGATGAGTTCTAAAAAAATTCACTCCCTCACAGTTGTCATGAAGGGTAATATTAGCTATGTGAACCAAAACCATCTTTTGCTGTAAACATGTTTTTATCTGCTGTAAATATGGCCAATTTAGCATTGCAGTCAGAGAACATCTGGAGTTCCTGCAGCCAGCCCCCGAAGGTGAGTCGATGAATTACAGTTCCAGTTACTTCCGTATTGGCTTCACGAGGAAGAGCGGGAGGTTGCCGCTTGGTATAGTCTTGGCCTCAGATGTCATGCTAAGCCCCGCCTGATGCGTACTGCACACTTTACTGGAAACACTTGAGCAGATCCTCAGTCGGGTTGGAGCAAAACTGTGCAGAGCTGCGGCCCTCCAGGAATCCAGTTTGGCACCTATGCTTTTAAGGAAGAGTAAATGTATCCCTTCAAGACTTCTCTTTAATCCTCAATGTTGGTGATTGTGAGCAGCTTTTAGCTAAGCTTAACTTATAAATCAACAGCACAAGACTTTTTTTGAGGCACAAACTGAAGTATATTTTCCATTAATACTAAGTAACCATGAGCGGCAAGGTGGCTTAGTGGTTATGACTGTCACCTCACAGAAGAAGGTCGCTGGTTTGAGTCCTGGCTGGTCCAGTTGGCATTTCTGTGTGGAGTTTGCATGCTCTTATTTCCTCCAGGTGCTCCGGTTTCCCCCACAGTCCAAACACATGCACTATAGCTGAATTGAATAAGCTAAATTGGCCGTACTGTGTGTGAGTGTATGGGTGTTTCCCAGTGATGGGTTGCAGCTGGAAGGGCATCCACTGTGTAAAACATATGCTGGAATAGTTGGCGGTTCATTCCTCTGTGGTGACCCCTTGATAAATAGAAACTAAGCCGAAAGAAATGAAGGAATGAGTAACCATTACTAATGACTAATGATGTGTTTTATTCCTCTTGCAGTGAACGCTGTGATAAGAAAGGACCTCGTGCATAAAACTAATCTCTGATGTCTGAAGACAGATTTGACGTCCTGAAGATGATGTTACGGTACTGATATCTATTTAAATCTGCTTGTTTTTCATATCTATGATTTGTACACAATGATTCGAGCAAGATCACGTTTGACAATATCAGGGAGTTTTATTGTTTCTGTATATAAATATGTAATGATCAAATCATGGTTTTAATCAAAGATTGACCTGGTTTTATTTATCAGTGTGCAGTTTAAATCAAATGTTTAGCGCAATTTGCTTCGTTGAAAATGGTTTCAGTCATAAACTTATAAAATTTTGATGTACAAATTAAACAACTGATGAAAATTATAAAAATTTTGTAATAACTGTTATGTATAAAGTGGTGATTTAACACTCAATGTAATGTTTAAAATGCAGACTAGTTTATTAAGAGTGGGCCGTTTATATGGATACATCTTAATAAAATGGGAATGGTTGGTGATATTAACGTCCTGTTTGCGGAGCATTAGCATATGTGAGGGAGCAAACTTTTCAAGATGGGTGGTGACCATTTTGAAGTCGGCCATCTTGGATCCAACTTTTGTTTTTTCAATAGGAAGAGGGTCATGTGACACATCAAACTTATCGGGAATTTCACAATAAAAACAACGGTGTGCTTGGTTTTAGGGTAACTTTATTCTTTCATGAGTTATTTACAAGTTTCTGATCACTTATAAAACGTGTTCAATGTGCTGCCCATTGTGTTGGATTGTCAGTGCAACCCTCTTCTTCCACTCTTCACACACTGATAGCAACACCGCAGGAGAAATGCCAGCACAGGCTTCTAGTATCAGTAGTTTCAGGTGCTGCACATCTTGTATCTTCACAACATAGACAGTGGCCTTCAGATGAACCCATAGATAAAAGTCTAAGGGGTTCAGATCGGGAGACCTTGGGGGCCATTCAACTGGCCCACGACGACCAATCCACTTTTTAAGGAAACTGTTCATCTAGGAACGCTCGCTCATGACACGCATAATGTGGTGGTGCACCATTCTGCTGGAAAACTCAGGGATGTGCCAGCTTCAGTGCGTAAAGAAGGAAACACATCATCATGGAGCAATTTCAAATATCCAGTGGCCTCGAGGTTTCCATTGATGAAGAATGGCCCCACTATCTGTTGTCTATGGTGTGAAGATACAAGATGTGCAGCACCTGAAACTACTGATACTAGAAGCCTGTGCTGGCATTTCTCCTGCGGTGTTGCTATCAGTGTGTGAAGAGTGGGAGAAGAGGGTTGCACTGACAATCCAACACAATGGGCAGCACATTGAACACATTTTATAAGTGGTCAGAAACTTGTAAATAACTTATTAAAGAATAAAGTTATGTGAAAACCAAGCACACCGTTGTTTTTCTTGTGAAATTCACAATAAGTTTGATGTGTCACATGACCCTTTTCCTATTGAAAAAAACAAAGTTGGATTTAAGATGGCCGACTTCAAAATGGTCACCACCTATCTTGAAAAGTTTGCCCACTCACATATACTAATGTACCACAAACAGGACCTTAATATCACCAACCATTCTCATTATATTAAGGTGCGTCCATATAATTGGCCACTCTGTATAGTGAAAATATTTGAGACGTTTCAGATCTACAAATTCACTTTTTTAAAAATAAAATGACATTGATGTTGTGGATGTCTCATTTATTGCGCATGTTTGTTCTTCCCTAATACTGTACATCTACTTCAAACCCAGAACTTTACAATAAGATTGATTCATTCATATTTCAACATTTACTAGTGCATTATTGAAATGCAAATGTGTTTATTAAACAACAGAGAATGACTAGATCCATTCATTCATTTTCTTTTCGGCTCAGTCCCTTTATTAATCTGGGGTCGCCACAGCGGAATGAACCGCCAACTTATCCAACAAATGTTTTACGCAGCGGATGCCTTTCCAGCTTTGGGAAACATCCACACACACTCATACACTACAGACAATTTTACCATACCCAATCCTCCTGTACCGCATGTGTTTGGACTGTGGGGGAAACCAGAGCACCCAGAGGAAACCCACGCAAACGCAGGGAGAACATGCAAACTCCACACAGAAATGCCAACTGACCCAGCCGAGACTTGAACCAGTAACCTTCTTGCTGTGAGGTGACAGCACTACCTACTGCACCACCAATGACTAGATCATTTATGTTAGGTTAGCAAAGATTAATAAAGTCTGTGATAATAATTGATAATGGATTGTTGATAATGAAGTGAGATGTTTAATGATGATGATTACGTTAGATTGAGTCAAATCTTCATAAACTAATTACTGTATGTATTATAGCAGTGTTTTATTTTATAGCTTATTGGACACAATACAATTCATTCATTACAAGTCGTTACCAGCATTAAAGTCACATTTGAAGTGTTTATGAGTCTTAGGGCAGTACGGTGGCGCAGTGGGTAGCATAATCGCCTCACAGCAAGAAGGTTGCTGGTTTGAGCCCCGGCTGGGTCAGTTAGCATTACTGTGTGGAGTTTGCATGTTCTCCCCGTGTTGGCGGGAGTTTCCTCCGGGTTCCCCCCACAGTCCAAACACATGCGCTATAGGTGAACTGAATAAACTAAATTGCCTGTAGTGAATGTGTTCAAGTTCAATTTATTTATGTAGCACGTTTCCAACTGCCACAAGGCCTCACAAAGTGCTTTACAGAGAAAAAAATAAACTAACGATATGGGTTGAAAAACAGTAACAGCAATAGGCACATAATAAAAAAAAAGAGCATAGAATGTGTAACAATAAAAAGAAAATTTTTTTTTGCCTAATTAAAAAAATGCAACTACAGTTGACCAACACTAAACACGATTAAGAACAGGACTGTTTTTATCCCCCCAACCCCCCTCCCCCTCCCCCTCCCTCAAGTGAAGGACTTATGCTTCAAAAATGTGAATGTGCAGTTGGAAAGGCATTCGCTGCGTAAAACATGCTGGTTAAGTTGGCGGTTCAATCTGCTGTGGCGACCCCTGATTCATAAAGAAACTAAGCCAAAAAGAAAATGAATGAATGAACAATACAATTTATTCACTTCGAGGCAAATGACCAGCATTAAAGTCACATTTGAAGTGTTTATAATGAGTCATAAGAACAGAACTGTTGGTAAGGTGCAAGAACCTGACTTTGGTTAGGTGTAAGAGTGTCTTTTGAAATAACCCATCAGAGGTTACAGTGTAAGTCAGAATCAGCTCTGAACACAGAAAACAGAAGTTTGATAAAGCAATGAGATGCAATTTGATTAAATATATGAATTTGGTTCACTGAAGCATGTAAATATTTATTACACAAACAAAATGGGGCGACGCAGTGGCGCAGTAGGTAGTGCTGTCGCCTCACAGAAAGAAAGTCACTAGGTCGAACCTCAGCTCAGTTGGCGTTTCTGTGTGGAGTTTGCATGTTCTCCCTGTGTTGGCGTGGGTTTCCTCCGGGTGCTCCGGTTTCCCCCACAGCCCAAAGACATGCGGTACAGCTGAATTGGGTAGGCTAAATTGTCCGTAGTGTATGAGTGTGTGTGTTTCCCAGAGATGGGTTGCGGCTGGAAGGGCATCCGCTGCGTAAAAACGAGCTAGATAAGTTGGCGGTTCATTCCGCTGTGGCGACCCTGGAATAATAAAGGGACTAAGCCGACAAGAAAATGAATGAATGAAACTAGTGAAAATAGCTGAGTTGTACTGAAATAAGACTCTTCACTTAAACAAAAACAGAAAAAGCACAAAAAATGCTTTATTTAAAAAAAAAAAAAAAAAGGAATCATAAAACAACCTCAAAGATGACATAAAAAAAAAAACAATACAGCATATAACTTGTGAAAGAAAAAAAACAGTTTGATGTGCACGGACACATCTAAACCACAGGCCTCAAACTGGATTCCTGGAGGGCCGCAGCTCTGCACAGTTTACCTCCAACCCTAATCAAACACAGCTCAGCCGACTAATCAAGCTGTTCAAGACTAATAGACCAGGGCTGTCCAAACTTAGGCTCTCAGTATGCGTTCTTCAGCAATCTTGCGTACTCCTGAGTTAAAGGTGGTTGGAGATAAACTGTGCAGAGCTGTGGCCCTGCAGATATAAAGTTTAAGACCACTAAACAGCATTCAGATATTATAATAGCTGAAGAGTAACTCAGTCAATCCAGATGTTATAACACAGGAGTGTCAAACACAGTTTCTGGAGGGCCGCAGCTCTGCAGTTTAGTTCTAGCCCTGCTTTAACACACTTACCATCAGGTTTCAAACAAGCCTGAAGGACTCATGATCAGGTGTGTTTAATTAGGGTTGGAACTAAACTGCAGAGCTCAGGAACTGAGTTTGAGACCGTTGATCTAAACAATGTTCAGATTTTATAATACATGAGTGTCCAAACTCAGTCCTGGAGGGCCGGTGCTCTGCAGATTTTAGTTCTAACTCCAATTAAACACACCTGAACCAGCTCATCAAGCTCTTTCTAGGTGTACTAGACATCCAGGCAGGTGTGTTGGAGGAAGTTGGAGCTAAACAGAAGACCGGCCCTCCAGGACCAAGTTTGCACACTGCTTGTATAATAATCATAAGCTGAAGAGTAACTCTGTCAATCCAGATGTTATAATGCAGGAGTGTCAAACTTAGCTCCTGGAGGGCCGCAGCTCTGCAGTTTAGTTCCAGCCCTGCTTCAACATACTCACCTGTAATTTCCAAACAATCCTGTAGAACTCGATTAGTTTGATCAAGTTGAAGAGTTACGGTCCTCCAGGAGCTGAGTTTGACACCTGTGTGGAATCCAGCACATTATACCAGTCTATCAGACGCTGCAGGGAATCTTCACACATTCACACACTCCTGGAACTATCTCTTCTTCTTGCTCTCCTTCTTCATCTTCTGGCGGATCTGTTGAACGGGCGGCTTTGCTTTTCGGTTCTGATCAGTGCTGCGAGTGTCGGCCGGATCTGATGTCTCCACCGGCTGACAGAAAAACACAAACATTCATCATGTCTCCAATGTAGATTCATCAGAAAACACATAGGCTTGGGTAAAAGTGTAAAAGAAAATGCATAAAGAGAGTTCACTCAAACAATGTTCTTTCCTCTGGTGAACACCAAAGAAGATGTTTTACAGAATGTTGGGGGAAAAAATAGGCATGGACTTCCATCATTTCTGTTGTTCCTACTACTGATGTCAAAGGCTGATTCCTTCAGAATATCTTGTTTTGTGTTCAACATAAGAAACTCATAATTGTATATATATATATATATATATATATATATATATATATATATATATATATATATATATATATATATATATATATATATATGCAGAGTAAATTAGTATTTTTGGGTGAACTGTGCCTTGAAGAATTGTGAAATTTCTGTTCTGATCAAATATGCTGGCACTGAACACTTGATAAGAGCTCAAAACAATTGCTTGTATAACAATAATAAACCACTCCAAAAAGAAAACTGTGCACACACCATATACATGTTTGTTTGTTTGTGTGTGTGTGTGTGTGTGTGTGTGTGTGTGTGTGTGTGTGTGTGTGTGTGTGTGTGTATATACAGTTACAGTTGAAGTCAGATTTATTCGCCCCTCTGAATTATTTTTTCCCTAATTTCTGTTTAGCTTAGAGATTTTTTTCAACACATTTCTAAACACAATAGTTTTATTAACTCATCTTTAATAACTGATTTATTTTATCTTTGTCATGATGACTGTAAATAATATTTGACTAGATATTTTTCAAGACATTTAAAGGCTTAACTAGGTTAATTAGGTTAACTAGGCATGTTAGGGTAATTAGGCAAGTTATTGTGTAACAATGGTTTGTTCTGTAAACAATTAAAAACAAAATTAGCTTAAAGGGGCTAATCATTTTGTCCTTAAAATGATTATTAAAAAATTCAAAAAACTGTTTTTATTCTAGCTGAAATAAAACAAATAAGACTTTCTCCAGAAGAAAAAATATTATCAGACATACTGTGAAAATTTCCTTGCTCTGTTAAACATCATTTGGGAAATAATAAAAATTAAAAAAAAAAAAAATAATCAATGGGCGGCTAATAATTCTGACTTCAACTGTATGTATGTATGTGTGTGTGCGCGCGCACACACACACACACACACACACACACACACACACACACACACACACACACACACACACACACACACACACACACACACACACACACACACTTGTGTAAGATGAAATGATGGTTTTAGCATTAATACACTGTTTAATAACGACTGTTCACCACCGTTTTCAAGAGACACGATGAAAATGTTTATCTAAATCTTAAAATATTTAGTTCCATAGTTGGGAAAAAAATAAATAGTGCACTGGAAAATTCTCAGTTTCTCTAGATTCGCAAAAAGTTGACATATTGAATAAAAAAAAGTTTCATTCTAATTTCAGTTAATTAAAAAATAGTTTTTTTTTTATTCATATACACACAAGAATGAAATTTCTACACAGACCAGGAAGGGACGTGATGGTGGGGAAAAAACTGGGTGGGAGAAGAAAAAAAAAACTGATGAGAAAAATATATATTTTTAAGTTTTTGCGTTCCCTCGCAAAGATGTTTTTCCACAAACACTTCCTGTTCACCTCATACATGTCAACCCTGCTGTTTTTGCTGGGATTCTCCCGTATACCATTCTATCCCGCTGTCATCCTATGAGTAAGTATTTCCCCATATTTCTTGTGTATTTTTATTCTTGAAAGCACGCTGAAATTAATATAAAGATATCTGCATTCACTTTCACATGCAGCAACTGAATCAGTGGATGCGCTCCGTATGATAAACTGATCCCCGATCAGGTTGACTTGTATGAAGTGAACAGGGGGTGTTTATGGAAAACATCTTTGCGAGATAACGCAATCTTTGTAAGGTAACGCAAAAAACGTAAAAAAACAACAACATCATCCTATCACTGTTTTTTCTCTCTCCCACCATCACGTCCCTTCCAGGTCTCTGTAAATCATATAGGATTTTTTCAATGGCCCAGCAGATTTTTCTACTTGACCAATCAAAAAACAGATGCTCAGATGCTGTAGTTCTATATATACTATTTTTGTCAACATAAAACAAAAAAAAATAATAATAATAATTAAATACACTATTAAGAAGCTTAAGCTACATGTATGCACAAGAGACTGTTATAATATTAGTTGTAAAAAAAAAGATTGGCTAAACGTTTTCTATTATTGGATATGTTGGAGTGATTGGGTAGCTTAACATAAACGAAGGAAAATTAAGATCTGGGGTCCGTTCTTCGTACCTCGCTTAAATGATCTAAGATGATTTGGCAGATCCTGGATCTTTTAATCTTGAAAATTGATCTCTCGCTAATTTGGTTCTTCAAACAAGTTCGCGAGTCAGATTAGAATGTCTGGATAAACTGATCTGAGATCGCTGCGTGTGTTGTGAAGGACAGATCTATCGATCCTCGAAATCATGATCAGCAATGCAACGATTGGCTGACGGCACAGCAGAGTAATGACATCATCTGATTAATATTCAACTATCCATGTGAGCAAAACTACATCAAATTAGCAGTAAACGGCTTGTTAAATAGGACACGCAAGAACTTTCCACATTTGTTGTGAGCTGCAGGCTTTACACTTTCATTTGTCAAGACAAGAGTATTCATCATGTATTTCAATGCAAATCAATGTATTTAGTTCTACATTTAGAAAATATTTTCTTTATTATAGTAGCCGTTTTTTAATCGGTGTAAAGAATAACTGGTTGTTTACAAAAGCATTTTCATATTGGTAAAGGCGTCTGCAACTTTTGTGAAGCATCAATCACTGGCATATTAACTATCAAAACATGTTTATGACTGCTGAAATGTATTATTGCTTTAAAAAATGTCACATATTGTGCATTTCTATTATACACAATTTGTACTAAAGCGATCTAAAAAGTTCATATCAATAAGTTTTCTCTTTGCACCAGGTGGCAGTCTTTGTTCATTTCGAGGGTGCAGATTGCATAAGTTTTATTAATATGTATAACTTCATTTATTTTATTAATGACTTTAACTTTATATATATAGTTAAAAAATATGTACCATTTTCCCAAGTGTATATAACTACTACTGTAAGAAAATATCAGAATTCAGAACATACTTTCTGTATTATCTTTGCTTGAACTGAGCCGATCTAATCCTGTTTATGTGAATTGAACCTGCTCCCGATCAGGTTTGACCTAGCAGAACTGTTGCCATGACAACAACTCTCGGATCAGCTTTGAAGAACGAAACGATCCTGGATCATGTCAAATCGTCAATATCCAAATCCAGCTAACTGAGTAATCCACGTACGAAGAACGGACCCCAGTTTAAAATGATTTAAAACAAACAAGACAATATTTCAGTGAATTTGTCCCATTTTAAGGCCAAAAATGTCGTTTTTTTATTGACTTCAGAACACACTTTACAACAGTATAGTCCAAAAACACTACAGTACTTTTTTGACGTGGGTTTGATTACAGTCAGATCTGTGGCTGTAGGTCATCCTCACCTGTTCGTGGCCCTTGGTTGTGGGTATAATTACAGCTAGAATACAGATGAGTTGAAAAATGGCCCCTAGAAATAATCCATAACGCAGGAGACTCTCGAAGAAAGTGGGTTCAGGAACCTCCGGAGGAGAAAGATCCAGATCAGCGGACATGATGAAGAGCGCCTGTCACAACACCACAGTACAAAGAAATAATAAATATATATACAGTTCATGTCAGAATTATTAGTCCCCCTTTAAATTTTCTTTGTTAAATATTTCCCAAATGATGTTTAACAAAGCAAGGAAATTTTCACAGTATGTCTGATAATATTTTTTCTTCTGAAGAAAGTCTTATTTGTTTTATTTCGGCTAGAATAAAAGTAGTTTTTAATTTTTTAAGCACCATCTTAAGGTCGAAATTATTAAGCTATCTTTTTTCCTGAAAGTCTACAGAACAAACCATCGTTATACAATAACTTGCCTAATTACCCTAACCTGCCTAGTTAACCTAATTAACCTAGTCAAGCCTTTAAATGTCAGTTTAAGCTGTATAGAAGTGTCTTGAAAAATATCTACTGAAATATTACTGACTGTCATCATGGTAAAGATAAAATAAATCAGTTATTAGAAATGAGTTATTAAAACTATTATGTTTAGAAATGTACTGTAAAAAAATCTTCTCTCTGTTAAACAGAATTTGGGGGAAAAAATAAACCGAGGGATTTATTACTGTCGTCAGGGTCAAATTTAAGCACTTTCCAGGTGCACTTTCAATCTTTTCCAGCACTTTAAAAGTTTGGTAAAATACATATAAACTCAAAATATGACGTTTGCTGTTTGTTCAAACTACTTATTTAAAATGAGCTGAAACAATAAAAATTCTTTGTTTTTCTGGGAAGAACTTAATTGTTTATGTTCAATCCACTTAAATTTGTAAAAACAAATAAGTTAACTTAATTCTTTCATGTTACCTGAACACAAATCAATTGTGTGGAACCCAGCAGGTTTTAGAGTGTACTTCATCATATTACATTAGATCCTGTTAGTTATTGAATTCTATAGTACAGTATGGTATTTTGAGGAAAGGTTTAACCATGGCATGTTAGCCTCTAACCCAACACTGTCATTTACTCGGTTAAATGACTGAAATAAAGTTGGTTTTATATTCGCACATTCGTTCAGTGACAATTTATAATGTGCTCCCTATGTTATTTACAATAATATTTTGAATATGCGGTCTGAAATTGCATGCAAGCATGACTTTGAAACAACATTATGACTATTTATTCACAGTGAACAATGGTGTACTGATAGTCCTTGGCTGCTTATATGATTTCACAATTCAGAATTTGCTAATAATTATTTTCTGAATTAATATTATTAATAAGAAAGTCTGAATGTGTAAATAAAAAAAATCAACTTCATGTCAATAATAAGAGGTGATTTCGGAAGAGATGGGGTTGTGGATGTTGATTGAATGATAGTGAATCAGCAGTCCGTGTGGGAAGGCCAAGATCATTCACCACCAGTGAGGAACAGTGAATGAAAAGGTTTTGGAAAGACACTTATTGTTGATATTTGTGACAATGGACCACAAAACCAGTCAGAAGTACTTTTTGGAAAATTTTAGATAGTCATTGGCAGCTAATATGATTTTACTATTTAGAATTAGCAAATAACACTTTTCTGAAGTTATTTGGAGAAAGTCTGAATGTGCAAATATAAAATAAACTTTACCTCAATTCTTAAATGTGGTTCACTTAAATATGCCATCTTCATCTTAAATCCATATTTAATTTGATTACAAATGACACAGATAAGAAAGGCAGATCGCACAGAGTTTACATTAAGCAAAGAGATTTGTGGTATTTTATTTACATCGTTATTTATTATTAGCTATTTAGTAAAACACATTATTATGAAAGTAACATTAACATTTTCAAGCAGTTTCAACACTTTATCAAAAAAAAAAGCACCTTTCTAACCTTGAGAACACTGGATTATAATTCAAGCATTTTCAAGGTTTTTTCCAGAACCCTGTAAGACCCCTCTGTAGTATTAGTGTTAGCATAAATACCCGTAAACGAGCAAAACTAGCAATACTCTTAATGATAACATTACGGAGGGGTGTCTGCGGGTATAAATCACACACAAAAAACAAACCACTTACCTGTATGTTTAAAACAAAGGCCTGTCGTGTTGTTAAAATGAAAAGTCGCCTCCTAAACCTGCAGAATGTCTCCGTTTGTTGTCAGATTCAGGATAAACACGTCTGCGCTTTGTGTCATGTGTTTGAGATTCTGGTCTTGAGGGTTTATTTGGCTTTACTGCCTCCTGCTGCACCGGAGAAAAACACGGTTTATGCGATAAAACTGTCAGAAATATGACGGGTACATTGTAATAGTCATTACATTCTAATTCTGTAAACGAAATGTGATATATCAAGTATCCAGTTTGTCCTTTTATAATCAGAACATCTACTTAGATGCACCGACTGGCTTTGTCACAAAGCAACTGTTACTTATCTCAGCGCTGATCAGGATGGACCAATCACAATGACTTAAATAGTAACCGCTAAAACTGGATGTTCGTAACTGAAAATTGATTTGATTGAATTAAAAATACAATTTATACACGTTTTATATACATATTATACACAAACATTTATATTAAGTTTTTATATACCATACAGATATTCATTCATGTTTAATTCAGGAATCTAAATTTGCCAGGTAGCCTTGTAAACAATTCATTTGAAGGCGATTTCACCAAATACTTGTATTAAGTCAATAAGACAGGTCATTTTTATAACTACTCAGGTTTTTAGTCAGTGAATTAGATATTATTGAGGTAAGGCTGATTTTATATTTTACAATCGTTCATGTTTACCACTACGTTGAATATTCGGATGACTTCAAAACAACACCAGCACCTCGATAGTGAAGAATGTTACTGTCATTGGCTGCTAATTTGATTTCACTATTTAGAATTTGCACAGAATAATGTAACAAAAATTATATTGTTAAGGGAATAGTCTGAATGTGTGAATTATTACCAACTTTACCTCAATAATAAAAGGTGATTTCAGAAGAGATGGGTTTTAGTTGTCCTTATCTTTTAGTTTCCTTTAGGAGGCTGCTCATTGGCGGATGCTGTTCAGTGGGACCAATAGGATTAGATCTGAGATTAGAAATAATACTAGTAGTGAATCAGCAGTCCGTGTGGTACTGGGAAGATCATTCACCACCAGTGAGGAACAGTGAATGAAAAGGTTTTGGAAAGTGACTTATTGTTGATTTTAGTGACAATGAAACACGATACTACTCAGAAGTATACACTATTGGAAAATTAGATTCGGATAACTCATGAAAGCAAATTAATAATTACAAGTAGCCTAAATTTAAGTGTAATGCAATAATAAAATTAACACTATTATGTTATAATACAGCAGTGGTATAAACCCCTTTTAGAATTTAGTATGAACAAATGATGACAACCTACCAGCTCAGATTCCACAATACACAGCCCCCTTTAGGAATTCAATAAAATAAAATACATAGATAAATCTCCTAAATGTAACAAATTTGATGTGACAAAATATTAAATCTTGTTCTTTTTATACCATACATTTTAAAACATGTGAACCCCCCCATTAGTTGACTTTTCTTTGATTGTTTATGAAGATTTTCTAATCAGTCTGGATATATGATTTATAGTGGTGCTCTCCTGTCAAACAATGAATCATGATAAATAGTATCCAAATTAAAATATTAAATTTATGTGTGTGTGTGTGTGTATTGTGTATACTTATCATACACACATGCATGTATTTATGTTAGAAAAAATACTTGTATTTTTACTCATATTACATTAAATAAATTAACAAATTTTCCTTCTGCTTGGTCCTTTATTCATCAGGGATCGCCACAGCAGAATGAACCGCCAACTTATACAGCATATGTTTAACACTACGGCCAATTTAGTTTATTCAAGTCACCTATAGCAAATGTCTTTGGACTGGTGGGGGAAACCGGAGCACCCAGAGGAGCCCAATGCAGCCCAATATTATAACTACAAAACAAACAAAAAACTTTTATTTTAGATGTGATGAATAAAGATTAAAGAAAAGATGTTACATTTTGTAAAGCATTAAAGACTTCCTGATAGCTGCATTTCTTATAGTCTATAAGATTTGCATCATGGCATTTTGATAACATTTTAGATTAGTATTTAAAGGTGTTGTGTCTGAGTTTTTGACTCTTCTAAAGCATAAATATACCATATTATGTTTGCAGATATTTAAGAAACATGCTAAGTGAACATTCTTGTTTATCTGAAAAACAATGCTGAAGTCAGATATTCTGCTTTGAAAATGTGCATTACGTGCTGAAACGTCTGTCTTTGTTTTGGTCCGTTTAACCTGCCCACTGTTCGTTTAGCCAATTATATTTCAGCATTGAAAGTTGCCTTGCTGGAAAACAGCATATTTCATTCATTCAGAAAGACTCTCAAAGCATGCACCCGTGACCGAAATGCGACCTCCGGTGGACAGTAGCAGACTTTGGATCCAGCTGCAGAACCACAGAACCACGCACATTTGAGGCACACACAATCTAGCACACACGATTTAGGCTATTCATATATGGTAACCAACTAACTCCTATTGGAGCATTATCGCCACCTACTGAATTTCACAAATATGGTTTCTCATTTCAGTCATCATTATTATATATTAACCATCATTTTAACATCTCTGCAGTTTCTGAACTCTATGGCATGCTTTGAAAATTATGTATATAAAAATAATTGGTTAAAGACACTTATGACTTTATTCATGTGTCCACATACACAAAGAAAATATAATAGACCGTCTAATTGTAGGATTAAGTATAATAAACTAATTCAGACCTTAATATTATCATACTTGGTTAAAATCACTTTGTTGTAAAATATAAAAAGCAAACAATATTATGTCACATTAAAATGAATTACTATAGTTAATCATTTAAACAATACATAATATAGTTACACTGATTATCTGATTATAAACTATTATCTTTTACTAAACTGTCACAGCTGTTAGTATATATATTTATATTATTATTATATATAAATATATTATTATTATTTTTTATTAATCATTAATATTTAATTTGTTTCTACTGCAAAATTTTGGTTAAAAAAATATATTGCTTATTATAAATTACTACAGTATTTAATGTGGGAAATCATTAATCAAAAAGTTATTGGAAAATTAAGCAAATACACACTATTAAATCACTTGAGTAAAATATTAATATAGTGTTATACATTTATTACATGTAAAAAGATTTTATTAAATCTAAAATGTGTTAATGCCTATATTAACTTGCTATTATTTCCTTTATTATAAATGAATCCATTATATAAATGAAACCTGTCCAATTTAGATCTTTCAGCAAGGCCAGCAAACATAAAATAATGACTGATCATCTATGAAGACTGATAGAAAACTGTTCAGTCTATTATATTGAATGGCGATCAGTAACAACGCTCCCCATTCGCCCTTCTCGATCGCAATATTTGTGAAATAAATCTTTATTAACCATTTATATCAAAATATATCGATGACAATGTCCAGGAAGACGTTAATAACATAAACATCCGTCGTGACCATATTTGCCTAGATTGTGTGTGCCAGATTGTGTGTGCCTAAAATGTGTGTGGTTCAGCGGGTATGCAGCTGGATATTATTGGACTTAGAAATAAGACGCAGATTCAGTTACACATAAGATTATTAATTAGCAAATAATATAAATATTACGAGCGTAAAGATGAGGTGAGCAGGCTACATTGTAACCCCATGTCCTAACAACACACTACGTGATGAGATTTGCAGTGATTAGCAATTTGGCTGCTTGCACCAGACGAAACACGAGAGAAATTGTAATACATAATAAACATTTTTAACATTTTTTAATGTAGATGCTGAATCACTGATATCTGTTGGTTTTGAGTCTTTAGTTCAATTTCAGAAAGTTTATTTTATTTTCCAGATCTGAGGTGAACTATCTGCTGCTGTTTTCAGCACACTGAAAAAAAGATTCAAACATGATTCCTTGAATTTACTTAATTTCTTTAAGTTAAGGGGTCGTAAACAATTTGTTTATGTTGAATTTAAACAAATAAATTAAGTTGAACATTACTAAATTTAATTTGTTTCTTTAAACACAAATAAATTGTTTGCAACAATTTTGCAGACAACATTCAGTGTATAGTATGGCAATAAATGTTATGTAAAATGGCATTCAAACTCACATTGTTAGCATTAAACACTGAATAAAGCACATGAGGTGTACCTGAGCTGATCATTGTCAGTTTATCCTGTTGTTTAGCTGTGAAAATAGAAGTCGTTTGATATATCAATTCGAGGTGTTGGACAAAACAACCTTTTTAATATGGAAAATATTCCTTCCATCGCGTCAGACTCGCTCCTGTTGGTCGTCAATCTGGCAACCTGTGCTTGTGTTTGTTTTGACAACCCAGGCTTATTCTGAAAACGTAGTCCAGCGGACATTATTGGAAACCGCGAAATACGTCTCGGGAGGTACATATTTGTGCAGTTTTTGTTTCCTCGAATCCGCGAGAAGCCGTTGTGTGCGCTTTTTCGTATTTCGAACATCTCTGGCAACTGCCGTTCGCGCCCGCGCTGTTCTCGCATCAACCCACCAGAGGCCGCTGTCTGACTGACCGAATGATTGACTGGGCGACCGGCCCAGACCAGCTCACCCACCCTCCTCCTTCCCTGAACTCAACCAGTTTTACCAATTGATCCGCCCGCCCGCTCACTTCCCTAAACTCGATCACCAAATTAGAAAAGCCGTCTAGAAAAAGAAAAACCCTCGTCTGCTTTTTTTTTTTTTTTAACGACGTTTTCGGATTTCACCATGTTCTCATCCTGTTATGAACTCGTTTACTTTATTTTTTGGATTATGTTTTTGTCTTACCTGATTTCTGAAACCACTCTTCCCCGCCTTTGTCAACTAATCCTCTCTGCATCTGAAGTCTGCCGACGCACACGATGAGCTGACCGGACAAACTGACTGCAGCGGGAAAGCCCCCCACACGGAGGTAAGCTGTCAGCCGGCAAGCGCAAAGGGAACGGCGTCACACCGCCCCGTAGCGTTCGCTCAAAAAAATAAAATGCAGCCATACGTACCTCCCGGGACGCATTTCGCGATCTCCAGAAACGTCCACGGGACTACGTTTTCAGAATGAGCTTGGGTTGTTTTGATCCAGGAATGCAATACCTAGTTCAACCACTGGGTGTCAAACTTACATACGGCATCTTTAGTAAAATAAACAAATGATTATCTTTCATTAAATTTGGTCTCTAAACACCCCACATGCGCACCCAATCCCTCATCAAACTCCATGCAGCAATTACAACATTTATTTCCAATGACTGACACGTCACACCAGGCACATGATATATTTAAAAGTTCTTTATTTGCTATGGTTAACTAATCGATAACTCATGGGTAAATCTGCATGTAAGTCGCTCTACTGGTTGGTTTTTCATCATGGAGGTTTTTCACAGGATGACAAGAAGCTACACGAGTCGCCAGAGGAAAAGCTTTCATTTTTTTTCATCACTGGCCGACGTGTTCATTTGAAGAAAGGGATTTCAAAGCATGCCAAAGCATCCACGAAAGAAATCGACAACACTGGAGCCTCCACAGGACGAACGCGAAAGGAAAAAGGCATCAGTTCTTTGGAAGAGTCTTTACATTGCTTTTTATGAGCCGGGGAAAGGTGTTAGATGTTAGTAAGCGGAGATGTTGGCAGTATTGCATTGGGTAGGTCTTTGTGTGACTATACGGTCCCATATTAGAATGGAAAAGAGTGTGAACACAGAGAGGGAAAGGGGGCCAGTCGACTGGCGTCCAGTGTCCCAGGGAAGACTGGGATTTTGTTGCTTGCTCTGCGGAGGAGCGTCAGAGCCCTGCGGTTTGATTCACGTCCACAGAAGAAACATTAAGACAGTTTTCTACATTGGTCCTATTGCAAAAGTACAACACACACAAGCGGACGAATATTCCTAAGCAGCAGCAGCAGACAGTCCGAAAGAGAAAGTCATAGAAATCTAAAATTATTACACACAACACACTTGACATTCAGCAAAGGATTTAGAGGGATAGTTCACCCAAAAATGTACAATTCTGTCATCATTTAAACACGCTTTAACGTTACCACTGTGTCTCTTTCTACTGTTGAACACAATAGACCAGGGGTGCCCAAGCTTTTTCGTATAATGAGCCAAACACCAAATATCATTATGAGCTGTGGGCCAAAGGCAAATATACCACATTTTATTACATTAATGTCGCCATAGGTAATTTCCAAATTTATTTAATAATATTATTAAAAAATAAATATAAAAAACCATCACTTTAAATCATATTAACTAATGCAGTTTACCTTTTAAAATGCTTATTGCAATAAAGAGTAAACAGTGGAGTTCAATGCTGAATACACTAGTCGAGCAGAATCTGCCTTGATTTGCTCGCCAAACTGTCCTCTATCCATCATGTGACAGTGTGTACATTTACACTAAATCTAATTATTTACCATATTTAATAGTACAATTGATTTTGGTAAGCTTTCAAAAATAAAACAAACTAAATAAATTCAATTACATTAAATTTGAAATGGGAAATCTTTAAAGCATCTTATCATTCTCCCTCTTTCTCAGATCGGATGGTGGGCCAAATCATAGGTTTCTATGGGCCAAGTTTGCCCCGTGGGCTCTTGTTTGGGCATCTCAGCAATAGTCAGTACACAAAAATTGCTTTTATTTTGTTTTTACTTCTATGGTCATTGGCCAATATCCAATATTAACGTTACTGTCTAGATAGGATACAGCTGCAGATACTTATATCAATATAGCAACATTTTGGTGACACTGTACCACAATTAATTCATTCATTCATTTTCTTTTCGGATTAGTCATTTTATTAATGAGGGTTCGACACAGTGGAATGAACCACCAACTTATCCAGCATATGTTTTACACAGTGGATGCCTTTCCAGCTGCAACCCATCACTGGGAAACATCCATACACACTCATTTACACACATACACTACGGAAAATTTAGCTTACCCAATTCAGCTATAGTGCATGTGGGAAACTGGAGCACCCGGAAGAAACCCACGTCAACACGGGGAGAACATGCAAACTCCATACAGAAATGCCAAATGACCCAGCCGAGGTTCGAACCAGTGGCCTTTTTGCTTTGAGGCAACAGTGCTACCCACTGCGCCATCTCGCTGCCCCACTGTTAAACTACATCTGTTTAATTGACATTATATTATATATTATAAATATATTATATTTAAAGATCAAACTATTTCTTAACTATTAAAGGACAGACCCCCCAGACATCTTTTTTTTTGATGTCCTTCAGGGGGATTAAGTGTTAATTAGGAGGGTCAGACCCAGACATCCCAAGTCTTCCCGCAAATGCATATAGACTCCCGGATGCCTGCAAACGAGTGATATTATCACCTGGAAATCGAGCGTCTCCCTACTCGTCCTCAAGTAAGTCTTTGCAAGTCGTGCACCCCTCTCACCCTTACTCATTGGATCCCTCCTCGCTCTTCAAACACATTGCGTACACTCTGTCAAACACCTCATACCCCCCCACCCCTTTTCAAATATTTCACATAGCATAACTCACGCAACCTCCTGCAAATTATGACATTCTCGGGAGTGACTTGGGATGTCTGCAGACCCCCCGCAAACCCCCCTGTAATTCGCACGCTGTAGTAAAAACTCAAGTATACTACAGTATTTATTATAGTTGAATCACAGTTAATACTGTAATATGCTGGAGCCCTCATTTACAAATAGTTTATATTACTTTATATTAAGTGGCCTTAACTAATACGACCTTACATAGGAATTAATAGTTTGTTACAATGTACTTATTGTGTAAATACATGTATTTACTATGTACTTATGCTTGATTAAATACATGTAGTTACATCTGTAATTAACTTTTGTAATTACATTTGTAAATACACTGTTGACCATCCCTTACACCTGAAATTACCCTTAAACCTACCCATGCCACCAAACCTGTCCATAACCCAACCTCTATTCCAACTCAAAACCACCACAAGTGTTCTCAAATACATTATAGACACAGTAAGTACATTGTATTTATTTTTTTGATGTAAGTACATAGTAGTTAAGGACACTTAATATAAAGTGGGACCATAGTTGTAAATGATATTATTATTGTATTATTATTGTGTTGTTATATGTGTAACTTATTTTATCTATTTTTAGTATTGAAAGCTCTGCTGTGGCATGTGACTTTCCCTTTGGGGATTAATAAAGTTAATCAAACAAACAAACAAACAAACAAAGACATATATCATTATATATATTATAACACTACAACATTTACTATAAATTCCTATAGTACGTTTTCATGTGGGAAGGAAGATATTTTGAAGAATGTTGGACAACTGTAGCCATTAAGCCAAAGTATATGTTTTTATAAATATATTTATATCCAACATTCTTCGAAATATCTTTTTTGTGTGTGCAGAAACAAACATTTCAATGTGGTCATGTCATTGGCCCATGAACATTTCCTGCTTGTTATCAAACTATTTCTGTAACTGTAACTATAGAGGCAATTCAATCTGAACTTAATGTTAAACAGCTATCATATCATTATTCATCAGTATGTGGCTCTTTTTAGATTCTTGGAAGCTACCGAAATAAAAAATGTAAAACAGGATATACGTTTGGAGCTTTGTTTTAGTTCACATCCCTCAATATGGTCTGTAAAATTTTTGTAATCACTTGAGAGTAAGTAAATATTCAGCAAATGTACATTTTTGGGGTGAACTACTCCTTTAAATATGAAAACTAAACCCATTTGAATGAAAGGGCCACTAAAACATCATCTTTATTTATTAATTATCCATCTGAGTTCTCTATATACTATGATATAGATAAACATTCAGCTGCCCCCATGTAAATTATGGAAATTTAATACTGAGATATATTTATTTTAGTCCTATAAAATGATGACAGTATGAAAATATGCATAACGTAAAAGCTATCGAGGTGGTCGTCAACCGTACACACATTGCATAATAAAGTCATGCCATTGTACATGAGGATCAACAATACTTGTGCAAGCAGTTATGTGGTCAATGCTGTTTATTATGAAAACACATAAGGGCATCGCTTTCATTCTCTTGTAATTCGATTATTATGAAGAATTACAAAACCGTCTTTGAACAGACAGTGGCAATAGCTTGCTCGTTCACATCAGTTTGGCTCAAAAGCATGAGAGTTATTATTATTATTGATTTCTGTTGAGGTGTTTGCATGTTGTTTTTGTCTCCAGAAACGTTGAGCTCTTGCGAGGGCTCATGCGTATGGCTTCTAGTTTCAGTAACTGGTTTACAAACTACACATTAACAGGTGAATCTCACGAAACAACGGCAAAATCAAAACCAGAGGGATTTAGCATCAGTATGATATTGATTAAGCGCATTTTCTCATTAGGTTTATGCAAATAAAAGACATAAAGATCCTAAAAACAGGCTTTTTTATGCAAAACTATTTAATTTGATCATTCTCCTTCGGCTTAGTCCCTTTATTCATCAGGGGTCGCCACAGCGGAATGAACCACCAACTCATCCAGCATATGTTTTTACTCAGTGAATGCCCTTCCAGCTGCAACCCAGTATTGGGAAACACCCATACACCCTCATTCACACACACTCAAACACTCCGGCCAATTTAGTTTATTCAATTCACCTATAGCCAGTGCTCGAATTGAGGGGGGCTGCGGGTGGAAAATAAAGACAAAAAGCATCCCATTTGTAAATCCACCATCCCCCATCCCTCTCAGATTAACAACTGCGTGTAATGTAAAACATTTTGTGCAAATTAAATATTAAAATTCTTTATTTATGGCAATTTATGACTTATAAACGATGATTGACCAATCAGAACTCAGCATTGTAATAAGGCGCCACGCACAAGCGCAATACAATTCTTTGTGTAATTTCGCGAGATTTTCAAAATGTCTATGAGAGCAGTTCAGATGCATTCTTTGAGAAGAGGAGAACAGGTATGATATTTATTTGTTTAATATTATATATGTATGCTGTACAGCGTCTTCCGGTAGAATGGTTAGAACTTCCGTTTACAGCGTTTACAACTGGTAATTTGCGTTCCGAAAATGGATTTCAGTAGCGTTTTTGATGGATTACGGAGTGTTTTTGTGACACACAACTTAGAAACTTTCGCAACTGTCTTGTTTTTAAATAGAGAGAACATTTGACAAGTTATGTTTATTATATATTATTATGTTTATTATTTATTTATAAATCTTGGACCTTATTCTTGAAAGAAAACGTGACTAATAAGAAAGGTGAAGCCCCAAAAGCAGCCTGTATTAAAATCAGTTTGAATAATATTTTAGCTATTGTTGTTATCCAAGAATACAGGAGAGGCTAAAAAAATTGTGAAGCTCAACATTATTATTATTAATATGTTTTAATTTTTATTATTCAAATAGCCAAATTCTGACAGAGGAAAGTTGAATGTGCTGGCCAGTTTGTAATTTGCCTAATAAATTGCAATAGGCTTCAGTTTTTAAATTAAAACGTTTCTGCTAATGATATATGATGTAATAAATTTGTATTTTGTCATATTTCTTTATTCTAAATATTTAGGAAATGTTTTTGGTAGATAAAAAAGTGTGGTTATGATGACCACCCAACGGGCTAATCTAGCTAAAAGTAGTGCTTAAAATGTCATCTAATGCTAACTTTATGCTAGGAAGTTTGTTGATTAAATCTAATTGCAAGATAGTCTTCCTGATATTATTTCAGTTTATATATAAAAAATCTCATGTAGATGGGCCACATAAAGTAAACAGTGTTTATTTATATTTAGTCAATCAAACCATTGCTGGTAGTCAAAGATCTACATTGTCAATTAATTAATTGTCCCTTTTAATTTCATGATTTTCCTAAAAATGACATGCTTAAGATTGTTAAAGGTTGGTGGTTAATTAAAAAAAAGTATTTTCTCAAACTAAAAATGTATTTAGACCTATTTTGTTATCATTGTGTGTGTGTGTGTGTAGCTACAGAAAAACCTACAATATTTGCACCCCCAACCCTTCCCATCCCCCTTGAAATCTTTATACAATTCGGCCACTGTCTATAGCACATGTGTTTGGATTGTGCCAACTGACCCAGCCGGGACTCGAACCAGCAACCTTCTTACTGTAAGGCGACACTTGAGCCACCGTGTCACCCATTATTTGATACATTCACTCTGATTTGTTTTGAAATGTAGCCTGTTTTGTGAGATTCACCCTAACAAGACATTCCTGTAAAATCACAACCTGAACATTGTGAATTCTCATTTTCACATCAAAAAGACAGAATAAACACATAAATGTTGACTGGACACAAACAAACAAATAAACAAATTCAAACGGACACCACGAGCATGAGTCTAACACTCACGATACACACGCAGCTCTGAATTGCTCTGCTTGCGAATTGAAAAGTACTTTGAAAAAACTCTATATTAATATATTCTTAAACGTCTTACGCCCTTTCAGGGAAACTTCATAAAATGTGCATTCAGTGCATTTTTTATTTCCTCTACGTTTTATTATCAAAAAGACAAATGCCACACATACACAATATAATTCTGCTCTATCTTTAAAACATGCTTCTATGTACATCGATTTATAGGTACATGCTGTAGAAACGGATCTGATCAATGCATATATACACAAGCATGGTTGAGTGGATTGCTTTGTTTTAGATATACACTGTAAAGATATCCGTAATTTAGCAGTTTTCTGTATTTCATGTTTTAATTTTACATTATTTATGCTTTTGAATTGCATTTTGGGACTTTAATCTTTATTTCTAACAACTTTTAAGCATGAAAAGTTGGGAAAAAGTGACTTTTATGAACATATTTGATAGTTTAAAGGGATGTATTGTCTGTGTTGGTGTTGTATATTATGCTACAAACACCTTGTAGTAAACCACCAGTACATTTTCTGTAATTTTACAGACTTATTTATCTTTTAAAGCCACTTTAAACTCCAGAAACGTCAATAAAAGTCACTTTATTAAACTGTAGAGGTGAATTTTCAACATCAAAACTCGACAGAGCAAATATCAACATCCCATAATGCAATTCACAACAGTAAATAAACACGTTTATATCATAAAATGCAGAAACTGTTAATTAGCAGATATCTTATACAGCGTACGTGGGTGAATTTTACCACACGCCCAGTTAAACCGCCACTTACTGATCCATTCCAGGTAATACTTTGGCATCTCAGAGAGGGATGAGTTGGAGCTCTGAACGAAGGCGGCAGTGACGTCAACCGAGTGTTCAAATGTATGCAAAATACACAGAGATCATCAAAACATGACGCAGAGCTCTCAAGGAATAACTTAATTCATATTTAACGATCCTGTGATACATTCACAGCCGACTTTAGTGAACTGGATCTGCCTGGCCTGATGGGATCTCGCAGCTCTAGTAAATGTGAGAGATATGGCGGTCTGGATTTTGGCACTGTAATCGCAGCATTACAGTAAAAGAGAGTGTATTTATATGACGCTGATTGGGTAAACTATTCTAGATGAGTGTGGAATTTAAACATCACAAAAATCTAAATCATCTTATGATTTGCTCACCATTAAATAGATAGCTAATCTAGAAATGACACTTTACTCACTGTTTATTTTCCCATCAGGAGTTTCTTTCTTCAGTTGAACATGAAAGAAGATATTTTGAAGAATGCTGGAAACCTGTAACCATTGACTTCCATAGTAGGAAAAACAAACAGTATGGAAGTCAATGATTTCGCGGTTTTGAGCATTCTTCAAAATATCTTCTTTTGTGTTCAGCAGGAGAAAGAAAGGTTTAAAACAAGTAATGGGTGAGTAAATGATGACAGCCTTTTCATTTTTGGGTGAGGTGTCTCTTTAAAGCAATCTAAGTATATATGACTTTCTTCATTCAGATGAATCTAGTCAAAAGTTATTATTATTTAAAGACTTTTTTTGTCCTTTATTAGATGGGACAGTATTGAGACAGGAAGCAAAGTTGAAAGAGAGAGAGGGAGGTAGGGAAATGTCCTCAAGCTGGGATTCAAACTCAGGACGACCTGACTGTCTGAGACCACCAGATGGCACTGTAGTTCACTAGTGAACTCTGGTGGTGAACTACAGTTGCTAAGAACTACAAGTCCATACATCTCACGTGCACACACCCGGTTTCCACTTCCACTGATTTGCAATACACAGCTGTCTCCATTTCCTGTTTGATTTCATGGACTATTTATTCACTCTGCACCCGTCGTTTGTCTTTCTAGGTGAAGTAAGTCTTGTTTTGGTTTGTTGTTCCTGAGCCGTGTTCTTGTAATTCTGCCATAGTTTCTTGTTTTGTTTGTTTGTTATTTTGTTACTTTGATTTTTGGATGTGTTGGTTTTTCTGTTTGCTGCACGATTTCATTCATTAAACTGCACTTGGATGCTACACCTTTTGTCTCCGTCTCGTCAACAAACCGTGACACTGACTTGCTATTGCACCTTATGTTGACACAATAACCACTAGGCTATTGCACCGACGAAAGTTATTTTAAAAGTTCTACAATGGCAACAGGTAGGTTAAATGTCCAATAAAGCACATCCATCCATTAAAAAGTGCCTTATATGACACCAGGCGGCGAATAAATGTCTACTGTAGCAATTTGTACTGTTTTTGTAATCTGAATATCTATATTTAATACTTTACAAACTGTAACTTTTGCGAGAGGCTATCATCTGTTTCCTATTGTAAGCTCCATTTTATTGGTGAATTTAGCGCCATCTGCTGGACAGGAGTGTGAAATGCATGCATGGTTGAAAGAAACACAGTAGCGGCACATGCACTTCACACTCCTGTCCAGCTGATGGCGCTAAATGCACCAAAATATGCACCTCAAAAAACATGACAAATCAAAACATATTTTCGCTAAAAGTGTGTTATCTATTTATTTTTATTGAACCATAAGAATGACCATATTTTATCCATAACATACTGAAGAGAAAAAATTTAATTTATAGCAACTATATATAACTTTATTA
Organism: Danio rerio; assembly: GCF_052040795.2. Taxonomy (NCBI): domain Eukaryota; kingdom Metazoa; phylum Chordata; class Actinopteri; order Cypriniformes; family Danionidae; genus Danio; species Danio rerio. The sequence goes on along the minus strand of NC_141026.1, from coordinate 57,238,109 downwards.
TAATAAGTATGACTAGTTCTATTGGATTGCGACCCCTGGGGTAACTACAATATATTAAAAACATGATAGCGTCAGATGCAGCAGATTGATTTTATAACACCAAATTAAACTTTCTGGCCCATTTACAGCACTCACATACAAATAAATAAATAAATAAATAAATGAAGAATATACTTGGGTCTATTGGGAATTTCTGTTCGAATCAATTTAACTAATTGCTTTGCAAAATGACTCACTGAATCTTTCAAAACATCAACGCTAGAGACACCTTGTGGTCAAAACCATATAAATGCAACAAAAACTAAGGCAAAACCTGTATTAGAATTGTGTTTTCAAACATATTACAAACATTAGTTTGAAAATATAATCTATAATTTGCGTGTATCTAATTTCATTAAATGTTAGTTGTCTGCATGATATGATTTCTTTTAGCCGTTTTCAAGGCTTATAAATTGTTTACTCCATTTTGGCCTCTGCTAAACACGCCAAAAAGAGACTATTAACTAATATTATTCCATTTCGTTTTACAAAAGCCTCACTAAGGCATTTAAAAATCTAGTAAAACTGATCCAAGATCAGGTAAAATCAAATAAATCTGTTCAGCGATTCACCACTGGGGGTGGGGGGATCTGAGTGAACCCACGATTGTATGTAGATTTACCATGTAGATTTATGGTACTACACAGATCGCCCCCCAGTGGAGAAACACTGAATTTCCAAAACGTTTCAAAACAGTACCGATGTAATAAAGCCCTGTATACTGGAATCACATGACCTTGCCAATTTGATATGTGCTCTGAACCAACCAATAGGCTGTATCTCTGTCTCTCCACTCCACCAATAGCTAGTGTGTCGTGAGCGCACTGGCACCGTTGTCCTGTGGCTGCTGTCGCATCATACAAGTGGATACTGCACACTGGTGGTGGTGTGGAGAGACCCTTATCATGATTGTAAAGCGCTTTGGATGTACGGCAATACATGATAAATGCGCTATATAAATACACATTACATTACTAATTGGAAACAAAAGAATCTTAAAGGTTTGGAAGCAGCCATTACCGGTCAAAAAAGTCATTGCCATTGTAGAGCTTAGAGTTAATAATTTAGACTGTATTCGACTTTAACAAGAAAGTCATATACACTTAGGATGCCTTGAGGGAGAATAAATCATTAATGATTTTTCATTTTTGTGTGAACTAACCCTTTAATCTATATTGGAAACTCTAATGAACTAGTTCATTTATGAATATAGTCCTATTTAATGACACTAATAAAATTTGGGCGCATTAACATAAAAAATTGACATGTCTTACGGTCTAATTTACCCATTGGCGATGTAAACAGATCAGTCCTACACTACACTTTCTCCTGGGATGTTTGTCTAAATGCGATCATTGCTTTGTAATTGTGCAAATGTGTCGATATTTCTAACATAAACCCACATGCTATTTGAACTTTTGATTAGGCACAAAATTCCAGCTTATTAAACCGGTATATCCGACAAACAACATCCTGAAAAAATAAAAGTACTCCTGTTTATGAGATGACATAATAGCTTTTTATAATAGCTGCATAATAAAGCTGAAAATATAAACCAATATCAGAGGAAAGCTTAGGGGGAAATTGCACAAAATCATCTATTTTTGTGCAAAATTAAAATATTCCTGTTAATTAGATGAAATAATAGGCTTTTATAACAGCTACATAATAATAATATACATTAATAATGATTATAAAGCAAAGTTAAAGGAAATTTTGAGGGGAAATCCCCCAAAAATCATTTATTTTCAACAGTTTCATTGTTATTTTTACCCAATTAGTGCATTTAACAGGGAAATCTAGGCTATAAAAAATATTCTCTTCACTATTTAGATGCACAGTGACATTTTTGGATCAAACGTGTCGTTTCTCCTTCCTCGGTTTTTCAATCTATGTGGCGAACGTGTGACTTTCAAGTATATTCTTTAGTGTTTTTGTTGGCGATTTCGTGAAACAAGCGCACGGATGAGTGTGGTGTGTCATGCATTGCTGAGTGGTTTGGTTAGTTGGTTAGTCAGGCTGAGATGTGTGAATTTTACTTCTTGGCGTTGAGGGCGGCCAGTGCGGCATCGATGTCCTCCTCCTGCTGGAGAGGGTGCCACTGGGCGATAGGACGCCGTGGGTTCGCCAGCATGTCGGACCAGTGCTTCTGTGACGTTCCTGAGGCTTTACTGCCGATGAAGATCTTCCCGATGGCATCGTTCTTGCCAATCTTGTCGTAGTCGAAGACCGTCACCACCACAATGATTTTCTGAAGCAGGAAGAGAAAAATGTATGCAAGTTTGTGCATGGAAAAAAATGCACATTATTAGCTTACTGTATGTAGAGCTGAAGTCAGAATTATTAGCCACCCTGTATATTCTCCCACTATTTCCGTTTAATGGCGCAAGAGTCGATTTAACGTTTTGTGCTACGCTGTTCAAATAGCAAATGCATTCGCGCTCATATGTGCACCCATAGGGGTTCTGGTCTAAAAAGGAAGGCGTTCTGAGGCACATTGCTAGCGTTGCTATTTTGAGAAACTATAATAGATTTTTAAATAGACCAAAACAACGCCGGTCTAAAGTCCAGCGCAGAGTTGTGCCTCGCTTACACACTGCTTAATACACACAAGATGTAGAGCAATACGCAAATATCTTTACATGCGAAAAATAATTAAAATATTAAGCATATATATAGGACAACATAATGATATTTATAGGATATAAATATAAAGGATTAAAATATTACAAAACATTATATTCTAGCCTACGTAAATATGAAAAACCACTGCTTTCATGCCTTCTTCATCTCGGGAGGCTTTTTCAGTTTATTCAATTTGCTTTTGTATAATGTTATTATTTTAGCAGTATTATTTATTATATGGATATTTATATTTGTTTTATTAAAAACAGGCTTAGATTTGCCCACCTGCAGGTTTTAGACCATGTGGGGCACAGCTTGTGTATTTGGATATAACTCAGGTTTTTGAGCACACTTTGTTATTATTGTTCATTAATTCGTTTGCTGGAAATTAGAACTGAATTTAGGAATAGTTTTGAAACAAATCTTTGCGCTTAACAAACGAAATTAATTATTTATAGGCTAATTGATGTCTGTGCGTAAAAGGTTTCCCTATCCACGAGAGTGAAAGTGAAATTAGATCATTTATCTCTCATTCTCGCGTTATCGGTCCAACAGATGCTCTGTTTAACTGTTTTCTTGCTAGTGAAATGCTCAGTTTTTCCACTTCCACTTACTTTACGTCATGTAAATAGCAAATGCGCTTATGGCGCGACACAACTGGCTCTTAAAGGGAATAGGAGATGAGACTCTGATTGGTTTATTCTCAAAACACACCTATATAGACTTCCGGTTATGTCGCCTTTGGTATAGACGTGAGTGCGATCAGCTCCCTTTAACTTTTTATTTCTTCTTTACAAACCTCGTTGGTTTAGAACTTTTTGGCAACCTACATTTATTTACTTTTCTCTCTTAGAGTACGTAGTATTAAATTTTCACTTAACATGTCGAAAGGAAAGGGCAAACAGGTGGAAAAAGACCGTGAAGCGCCGTCCTCGCCTAGCTCTGGTGTCACGCTAGCCGAAATTAGCGCCCTGCACGAGGAGCTCAGAGCCTCTCTGGCCGCGGATTTTAAAGCCTCTTTTGAAAGCTTGGACAGTAAGTTGGAGAATATTAACTCCACAGTCGCGGCTCACGACCAGCGCATCAGTTGCCTTGAATCGGGACTCGCGGAGGTGACCCAGCACCTTGAACACCTGGAGACCGCGTGCGCCGGCCTCACTAAAGAAAATGAGTGGCTGCGGTCTAAAATGTCAGACCTAGAGGGGCGCAGCCGGCGGCAGAATATTCGCATCGTGGGGCTCCCCGAGTCAATCGAGGGACCGCGACCAACTAACTTTTTCTCCGAAATGCTTGCTGAGGTATTTGGCGATCAGATTTTGGCGTCACCGCCTGAACTGGACAGAGCGCACCGAATTCCCGCTCCCAAACCTGCCCCAGGTCAGAGACCGCGCCCTGTGGTTTTGCGGTTTCACCGTTACCAGGTGAAGGATTTGGTGGTTCGTGAGTCCCGTAAAAAAGGAATTTTGACCTTTCGTAATCACAAGATTCGGATATTTGAAGATTACAGCCCAGATGTCCTAAAGCTGCGCAGTGAATTCAAAGATGCCATGGCGGAGCTATACAAGCGCGGACTCAGACCTGCTCTTCTCTTTCCAGCTAAACTACGCATCACTCTACCGAACGGTGAGAAACTATGGCTGCTGACAGCTAACGAAGCCAACAACTACATTCGGAACTTAGACGTATAGTAGTTCACCTCTATGCTTTGGACGATGACATGACGTGACATAAACCCATCTCTTGTCATAAACAGCTTGGCGCTTTTTTCCCCTTTTTCCGTAACACTCATGCCACTTCAAGGAGTTACTACTGGGTGACTAACGTTATTCGATGTACTCTCACAGAAGTTTGTTCGTCGAGATGCAATGTGAATTTTTTTTTTCTTTTTTTGACAATTCTATTATTGCTTTTTGATGACAATGGTGACTCGTTCTTTTCACCTTTAATATTTTTCATGGACGATGATATATCATCGTGTTCGGGGATAAAGACTTGTTAAACTGTATACAATGTTTGATTCCAACATACGATTACGTCATAGTTCAAAATATGTTTAATTAATCTATTTTTAAGTCAGTTATTCATACGGTTGTATGTAGTAGTGGTACAAATACAACTATGAGGTTGTGTGGTAAAATATGGGGAGGGATTGTATAAAGGAAGAAGGAAGCTTGCAACAGTGTTGGTTGGAGATATATTTGATGTAGATGTTCTTGCCTACATCACTTGTTGGAGTTGTGTGTGTGGGTTAGGAGGGTGGGGGTGGGTTGGTGTTTGTAGTTGTGTGTTTCTTTTTTTTTCTTTCCCTTTTCTGTTATTTTTCTTCTTATGTTTTTTTTTTTTTTTTTTTTTTTTTTTTGCGGGGACCAGAGAAAATTTGTGACAACTAGTTTTTAATGTCTCCTGTGTTCAGTGGGACACCTACTGGTGTACTTACATTCTCCAGCTGGAATGTCAAAGGGCTTAACTCACCTATAAAACGTAACAAAGTTCTCAACCACTTGAAGCAGCTAAACACTAAAATAGCTTTTATCCAAGAAACTCATCTTACAAGTGCTGATCACTTAAAAATGAAAAAGGACTGGGTAGGTCAGCTGTATCATTCCTCTTTTTCCAGTAAGTCACGAGGAGTGGCTATACTTATACATAGATTAATTCCATTTTCTGTATCTAAAGTAATTTCTGATCCAAATGGACGTTTTATCATTATTACTGGCCACATTAATGGTATTCATCTGGTATTAGCAAATATATATGGACCAAATTGGGACAATGAAGTTTTTTTCAAGAATCTTTTATTTTCCCTTCCTGATTTAAACACTAGCCAACTTATTTTAGGAGGAGATCTTAACTGCTGCCTGAATCCTATGCTAGATTGTTCTTCATCAAAACCCAGAGCTATTTCAAAATCAGCAAAAACTATTGAATCGTTTATGGAACAATATGCAGTTTCTGATGCCTGGCGTTTTCTAAACCCTAACGCAAAACAGTTTTCTTTTTTTTCACCTGTCCACCAAAGCTTTTCTCGGATTGATTATTTTCTCCTTGATAATAAATTAATTCCATGTATCAAGAATTGCTCCTATAGTCCTATTGTGATATCTGATCATGCTGTGCTTACTTTTTCCGGTGGCGCTGCACTGCTGGCGACACGGGCACTTGTTGCTGCTGACGTTTTTTGTGAAATTACTTTTGAACTTGCTGGTATACTTAATTATTTAAACTTTGTGGCGGTACACTGGTACTTTAGTAGTTTCGGGTGCAATATCAGTATGACGACTTTCGTAGAACTCTTTATTGGCCTGCTAATAATCGGGCACCTGTTTTCTGCCGGCTACACGCACATAACAACGAATAGCGACCTGATCATGGTATACACAAGAGAGGACTTGCTTCAGCTTCGGTCAGCCGACTTTGGTGCACCACCTAACCTTCCCGACTGTTTGAGAAACAGGGTGACGGCGAGTACATGTCGTCGGAAAAGAGGTCACAGAGGCGGCGTCCGGCGGCGTTTTCGCCGACGTGGAAACAGACCCCCGTTACCTGCAATTATTCTAAGTAACGTCAGATCATTGCAACAGAAGATGGATGAACTGCGCATCAAAGCTAGAGCCTGTTTTGAGTATCGAGAGGCGGGTCTCCTGGCACTGACTGAAACATGGCTTCGTCCGGAGATTCCGAGTTCACTGGTAGAGGTACAAGGCTTTTACTGCGGTCAAGCCAGCCGCGGTTCGGAAAAACACAGTCAAGCCAGCCGCGCTTTATATTTCGGTGCGCGCGTATTATTATCATTACGGTAATGTCAGCAGCCACACAGAGAGCGCTCCACAGAGCACCCATTTCGCCCAGAACAGAGATGACAACGAAATTTAAGTTTATCCCCCTTTCCTCCAACGTATGCTTTATTAAACAATTTATTAGCTTTTTTGACTGTTCTTATTTTAAGAAATTGGTTTCTGGGCTTACCTTTAATTTCCTCAAGTTTATCTTTTTGCTTCAAATGATTTTATAGCAGATCAAACGGACAGAATAAATATACGATTTCTAAATACACAGAATGCGTTTCTACTTCTCCTAGCCAACTACAGTACATTGCAAATAAGGTTGAATGCAATTTTATACAACGTGCCTAACCTCAGAAAGTGAAAATAATCATGAAGTAGTCCAACATAGCATTGTTAAGTTACAAATATATGTTGGTTTTATTTAAAGGGGATTTAAAAATGTATGCTTCTTTCAGTATATGGGATATGGGGCATTATTACACTTTAGATGACTGTAAAGACCTTATTATTTGTTATAAGTAGAATAGAACAACAATAAGATCGATGCAGGAAGTCAAATACTAAGCATACATCATATGAAGCCTGTTTTACTGCAGCATTTTGGAGAAATGTACCATTAACACACTTTAAAGTGCTATAAAGAAATAAGTAGAAAAAAAACAAAGTTTGGTTCTGATACAGGATGTACATGCATACCTCATGTAAAAGACCTCATTTAAGTTAACAGAAGAAAACTATGGACAGGACATCCAATATTATATGCATACCTCATAATAACTTACTGCAGCATTTTGGAGAAATGGGCTATTAATGAGCTATAAAGTCTTTAAAGTGTTATAAATACATTGTTTGGAATAAGTTAAATAAAAGAGTGATCAGGTCTGATACTAGATGTCCCATGCTATATGCATATATACAACATATGAATCCTTTTTACTGCAGCAATTTGGAAAAAAAATGCTCTTTTAAAAGATGTAGAAAAAAAAAAACAATAGTCAGATCTTATACAGGACATCCCATACTAAACCTCATATAAAGACTTGTTACTGCAGCGTTTTGGAGAAATTGGGCATTAACATTACTCAAAGTGTTATGAAGACCCAATTTTCAATAAATAGACAAAAAACAATGATCAGTTCCTGTACAGAACATCACATACAATATGCATACTACATATAAACACTTCTTACTCCAGCAATCTGGAGAAGTGGGACATTAACATAATCTAAAGTGTTATAAAGACCCCATTTCGATTAAGTAGAAAGAAACAATGGTCAGTTCTTATTCAGGACATCCCATACTATATGTGTACTTCACATGAAATCTTTTTTACTGCAGCGTTTTGGAGAAACTGGGTATTAACCTATTATAAAGTGATATAAAAACCCCATTTCTAATAAGTAGAAAAAAACAATGGACAGTTCTTATACAGGACAAACCATACTATATATGTACTTCACATGAAGCGTTTTTACTGCAGCATTTTAAAGAAACGGGGTATTAACATAATATAAAATACTATAAAGACCACATTTTAAATAGGTAGAAAAAATCTATGGTCAGTTCTTATTCAGGACATCCCATACTATATGTGTACTACACATAAAACCTTTTTACTGCAGTGTTTTGGAGAAATTGTATATAATATATTTCAAAGTGTTCTAAAGACCCCATTTCAAATAAGTAGAAAAAAAAACAATGGTCAGTTCCTATACAGGACATCCATACTATATCTGTACTTCACATAAAACTTTTTTTACTGCAGCATTTTGGAGAAATAGGGTATTAAAATAATATAAAGTGCTACAAAGACCTCATTTCAAATAAGTAGAAAAAAACAATGGTCAGTTCTAGCACAGGACATCCCATACTATGTGTGTACATTACATGAAACCTTCTTACTGCACTGTTTTGGAGAAATGAGGTATTAACACAACAAAGTGATATAAAAACCCCACTTCAAATAAGTAGAAAAAAACAATGGTCGGTTCTTATACAGGACATCTCATACTATATATGTACTTCACATGAAACCTTTTTACTGCAGCATTTTAGAGAAACGGGGTGTTAACATATAAAAAAGTACTATAAAGTCCCCATTTCAAATAAGTAGAGAAAAACAATGGTCAGATCTTATACACGACACCCTTATCTCTGTGTTTACTTCACATGAAAGCTTTTTACTGCAGCATTTTAAAGACACGGGGAAATTAACATAGTATAAAGTAATATAAGGACCCCGTTTTAAATAAGTAGAAATAAACAATGGTCAGTTCTTATACAGGACATCCCGTACTATATGTGTACTTCACATTAAACCTTCTTACTGCACTGTTTTAGAGAAATTGTATATTAATATGATTTAAAGTGTTACAAAGACCCCATTTTTAATAAGTAGAAAAAGACAAGGGTCAGTTCTTACATAGGACATCCCATACTATGTAATTGACATGAAACTTTCTTACTGCACTGTTTTGGAGAAATGGGGTATTAACATAATATAAAGTACTATAAAGACCCCATTTCCAATAAGTAGAAAGAAACAATGGTCAGTTCTTATTCAGGACATCCCATACTATATATGTACTTCACATAAAAACTTTTTACTGTACTGTTTTGGAGAAACGGGGTAATAACCTGATATAAAGTGCTATAAAGACCGCATTTCAAATAAGTAGAAAAAAAACAATAGTCAGTTCTTATACAGGACATACTATACTATATGTGTACTTCACATGAAACCTTTTTACTGCAGCATTTTCGAGAAAGGGGGTATTAACATAATATAAAGTGCTATAAAGACCCCATTTCAAATAAGTAGAAAAAGACAATGGTCAGTTCTTATACAGGACATCCCATACTATATCTGTACTTCACATGAAACCTATATACTGCAGCGTTTTGGAGAAAGGGGGTATTAACATAATATAAAGTGCTATAAAGACCGCATTTCAAATAAGTAGAAAAAAAAACAATGGTCAGTTCTAATACAGGACATACCATACTATATGTGTACTTCACATGAAACCTTTTTACTGCAGCATTTTGGAGAAAGGGGGTATTAACATAATTTAAAATACTATAAAGACCCCATTTCAAATAAGTAGAAAAAGACAATGGTCAGTTCTTATACATGACATACCATACTATATATGTACTTCACATGAAACCTTTTTACTGCAGCATTTTGGAGAAAGGGGGTATTAACATATTTTATAGTGCTATAAAGAGCCCATTTCCAATAAGTAGAAAAAACAATGGTCAGTTCTTAAACAGGACGTCCCATACTATGTGCACTTCACATGAAACCTTTTTACTGCAGCGTTTTGGAGAAACAGGGTAATAATATATTATAAAGTGCTATGAGGAGCCCATTTCTAATAAGTAGAAAAAAACAATGGTCAGTTCTTATACAGGACATCCCATACTATATGTGCACTTCACATGATACATTTTTACTGCAGCATTTTTGGGAAACAGGGTATTAACATATGATAAAGTGCTATAAAGAGCCCATTTCCAATAAGTAGAAAAAAACAATGGTCAGTTCTTACATAGGACATCCCATGCTATGTACTTGACATGAAACTTTCTTACTGCACTGTTTTGGACAAATGGGGTATTAACATAATAAAAAGTACTATAAAGACCCCATTTCCAATAAGTAGAAAAAAACAATGGTCAGTTCTTATTCAGGACATCCCATACTTTATGTGTACTTCACATAAAAACTTTTTACTGCACTGTTTTGGAGAATTGGGGTAATAACCTAATATAAAGTGCTATAAAGACCGCATTTCAAATAAGTAGAAAAAAACAATGGTCAGTTCTTATACAGGACATACCATACTATATCTGTACTTCACATGAAACCTATTTACTGCAGCGTTTTGGAAAAAGGGGGTATTAACACAATATAAAGTGCTATAAAGACCGCATTTCAAATAAGTAGAAAAAGACAATGGTCAGTTCTTATACAGGACATCCCACACTATATCTGTACTTCACATGAAACCTATTTACTGCAGCATTTTGGAGAAACGGGGTATTAAGCCAATATAAAGTGCTATAAAGACCCTATTTCAAATAAGTAGAAAAAAACAATGGTCAGTTCTTATACAGGACATGCCATACTATATGTGTACTTTACATGAAACCTTTTTACTGCAGCATTTTGGAGAAGGGGTATTAACATAATATAAAGTGCTATAAAGACCCCATTTCAAATAAGTAGAAAAAAAACAATGGTCAGTTCTTATACAGGACATCCCATACTATATGTGCACTTCACATGATACATTTGTACTGCAGCAGTTTTGGGAAACAGGGTATTAACATATGATAAAGTGCTATAAAGAGCCCATTTCCAATAAGTAGAAAAAAACAATGGTCAGTCCTTACATAGGACATCCCATGCTATGTACTTGACATGAAACTTTCTTACTGCACTGTTTTGGACAAATGGGGTATTAACATAATATAAAGTACTGTAAAGACCCCATTTCCAATAAGTAGAAAAAAACAATGGTCAGTTCTTATTCAGGACATCCCATACTTTATGTGTACTTCACATAAAAACTTTTTACTGCACTGTTTTGGAGAATTGGGGTAATAACCTAATATAAAGTGCTATAAAGACCGCATTTCAAATAAGTAGAAAAAAACAATAGTCAGTTCTTATACAGGACATCCCATACTATATCTGTACTTCACATGAAACCTATTTACTGCAGCGTTTTGGAGAAAGGGGGTATTAACACAATATAAAGTGCTATAAAGACCGCATTTCAAATAAGTAGAAAAAGACAATGGTCAGTTCTTATACAGGACATCCCATACTATATCTGTACTTCACATGAAACCTATTTACTGCAACATTTTGGAGAAACGGGGTATTAAGCCAATATAAAGTGCTATAAAGACCCTATTTCAAATAAGTAGAAAAAAACAATGGTCAGTTCTTATACAGGACATGCCATACTATATGTGTACTTCACATGAAACCTTTTTACTGCAGCATTTTGGAGAAGGGGTATTAACATAATATAAAGTGCTATAAAGACCCCATTTCAAATAAGTAGAAAAAAAACAATGGTCAGTTCTTATACAGGACATCCCATACTATATGTGCACTTCACATGATACATTTGTACTGCAGCAGTTTTGGGAAACAGGGTATTAACATATGATAAAGTGCTATAAAGAGCCCATTTCCAATAAGTAGAAAAAAACAATGGTCAGTTCTTATACAGGACATCCCATACTATATAGTTACTTCACATGAAAACTTTTTACTGCAGCATTTTAAAGAAACGGGGGATTTAACATAATATAAAGTACTATAAAAACCCCATTTTAAATAAGTAGAAAAAAACAATGATCTGTTCTTATACAAGACATTTCATACTATATGTGTACTTCACATGAAACCTTTTTACTGCAGCATTTTGGAGAAAGGGGGTATTAACATAATATAAAGTGCTATAAAGACCGCATTTCAAATAAGTAGAAAAAGACAATGGTCAGTTCTTATACAGGACATCCCATACTATATCTGTACTTCACATGAAACCTATTTACTGCAGTGTTTTGGAGAAAGGGGGTATTAACATAATATAAAGTGCTATAAAGACCGCATTTCAAATAAGTAGAAAAAAACAATGGTCAGTTCTTATACAGGACATCCCATACTATATGTGCACTTTACATGAAACATTTTTACTGCAGCGTTTTTGGGAAACAGGGTATTAACATATTATAAAATGCTATAAAGAGCCCATTTCTGAAAAGTAGAAAAAAAAACAATGGTCAGTTCTTATACAGGACATCCCATACTATATATGAATTTCACATTAAATCTTTTTTACTGCACCATTTTGTAGTATTAGGTTACTAATGTAATTCAAAATGTTATAAAGACCCCATATCAAATAAGTAGAAAAAAACAATGGTCAGTTCTTATACAGGACGTCCCATACTATATCTGTACTTCACATGAAACCTTTTTACTGCAGCATTTTGGAGAAAGGAGGTATTAACATAATATAAAGTGCTATAAAGACCCCATTTCAAATAAGTAGAAAAAGACAATGGTCAGTTCTTATACATGACATCCCATACTACATATGTACTTTACATGAAACCTTTTTACTGCAGCATTTTTAAGAAACGGGGTATTAAGCTAATATCAAGTGCTATAAAGACCCCTTTTCAAATAAGTAGAAAAAAACAATGGTCAGTTCTTATACAGGACATCCCATACTATATGTGGTCTTCACATGAAACCTTTTTACTGCAGCATTTTAAAGAAACTGGGTATTAAAGGGGTGGTCCAGAATGTAATTTTAAGGCTTGGTTGTGTTTATAAGATGCAAAGCAATGTGTGCTTATGTTTCACTTGACGGAAATCGCGTAATTTTTTCATATATCTCACTTTGATTATACACAGCTACTCAGCTAACATGAAAACGACTGTCATATTTCCTAGTTCCTCTAAAAGGCCCGCCCTTAAGTGACTCTGATTGGTCATCGACATAATGTGCTGCTATTGGCGGATCGGCTCCACGTCACGCCCGTAAAAGCACACGCTTTTCTGCTGTGTAAACATGCAGTCAACCTCGCGCCCGCTCTCTAAAATAACATCTGACAAGTGTCTGTAACTAACGAGTGAAAAAGGGGTGCGGCTCCTTTAACAGCGTCTGTGTGTGCGTCTATGTGTGTGTTTGTGTGGTGTGAACTTTCTGTAACAAGCGCAAGAGCGCGGGACTTTCTTTTTCTCTGATGCTCGGATTAAGTTATTTTCTGTAATATATCGTGACAGAAGAATAAAGCACAAGATGTGAGATGCTACCTGTTGAGCCTTGATTTATTATTCTGCTGCGACCACTAGTCAGGTAAGCTAATCTGTGTTTTTTTAACTCTATGCGTCATGACGTCTTTCACGAGTATCTGGAATATGCAGGTGTAAGTAATATAAATCATCCACATATCTTTTGCGACTTCATTATCTGAGATGTGAAACACATGAAAAAGCCAAGACAATCAGTGCAGTCGCGCACACACATAAGAGATCGTGCTGGTGGAGTGAGTGTGTGTTTACAGGAGTTTGGCTGATAAATGTGAGTTTGTAGCTAAATCGTTTGCCCGCAAAGCAGCATTTCGCATTGTTTACATCATTGCTACAGCATACAGTTAACGCTAGACACTGTACATGTCATGATCAATTTTAAAAAATAAAAACACTTACTTGTAGATCACAACTTCTGCTTTGAGGAGATTTTAGCCGAATCCAGCACTGAACTTGGAGAGATTCAGGAGCTGTTTTGTCAAATCATGCTTGCTGAGTATTTTATAATTCTCTGGAAGTTAATTAATATTGAACTAAAGGCACTTCTGTCTTTGTGTCGTGTCCTTTGGAAGCCCAAATACAGAAACAGATGAAGCTCTGTGGAAACAGCCGTGTTTAGATGCATTTTTAGCTTCATCTCTGCTATAACGTTACAGCACCTCTGGCCACGGACCTTACCTGCATGCGCAGTGTGGGATGCGCAGTAAACGAACTTGTGATGTCACAGGGGGCGGAAGTATTTTTTTGTAGTCCCCAAAATTCGTTCATTGTAGGCTTTGCTAAGCTAACTCTGTAAAAACCAAGGTCTCCCTTAGCATTGAACTTAGAACTTTTTACATTCAGAGATGCTGTTTATTTTCACACAGCTACATTACACATCAACTAAAGTTTAAAATATGAGATCGTAGTGGACCACCCCTTTAACATATTTTATAGTGCTATAAAGAGCCCATTTCCAATAAGTAGAAAAAAACAATGGTCAGTTCTTAAACAGGACGTCCCATACTATGTGCACTTCACATGAAACCTTTTTACTGCAGCGTTTTGGAGAAACAGGATAATAATATATTATAAAGTGCTGTGAGGAGCCCATTTCTAATAAGTAGAAAAAAACAATGGTCTGTTCTTATACAGGACATCCTATACTATATGTGCACTTCACATGAAATCTTTTTTACCGCAGCGTTTTGGAGAAACTGGGTATTAACCTATTATAAAGTGACATAAAAACCCCATTTCTAATAAGTAGAAAAAAACAATGGTCAGTTCTTATACAGGACATCCCATACTATATGTGCACTTCACATGATAAATTTTTTACTGCAGCATTTTTCGGAAACAGGGTATTAACATATGATAAAGTGCTATAAAGAGCCCATTTCCAATAAGTAGAAAAAAACAATGGTCAGTTCTTACATAGGACATCCCATGCTATGTACTTGACATGAAACTTTCTTACTGCACTGTTTTGGACAAATGGGGTATTAACATAATATAAAGTACTATAAAGACCCCATTTCCAATAAGTAGAAAAAAACAATGGTCAGTTCTTATTCAGGACATACCATACTATATGTGGTCTTCACATGAAACCTTTTTACTGCAGCATTTTAAAGAAACAGGGTAATAATATATTATAAAGTGCTATGAGGAGCCCATTTCTAATAAGTAGAAAAAAACAATGGTCAGTTCTTATACAGGACGTCCCATACTTTATCTGTACTTCACATGAAACCTTTTTACTGCAGCATTTTGGAGAAAGGGGGTATTAACATAATATAAAGTGCTATAAAGACCCCATTTCAAATAAGCAGAAAAAGACAATGGTCAGTTCTTATACATGACATCCCATACTACATATGTACTTCACATGAAACCTTTTTACTGCAGCATTTTGAAGAAACGGGGTATTAAGCTAATATCAAGTGCTATAAAGACCCCTTTTCAAATAAGTAGAAAAAAACAATGGTCAGTTCTTATACAGGACGTCCCATACTATATATGTACTTCACATGAAACCTTTTTACTGCAGCATTTTAAAGAAACTGGGTATTAACATATTTTATAGTGCTATAAAGAGCCCATTTCCAATAAGTAGAAAAAACAATGGTCAGTTCTTAAACAGGACGTCCCATACTATGTGCACTTCACATGAAACCTTTTTACTGCAGCGTTTTGGAGAAACAGGGTAATAATATATTATAAAGTGCTATGAGGAGCCCATTTCTAATAAGTAGAAAAAAAACAATGGTCAGTTCTTATACAGGACATCCTATACTATATGTGCACTTCACATGAAATCTTTTTTACTTCAGCGTTTTGGAGAAACTGGGTATTAACCTATTATAAAGTGAAATAAAAACCCCATTTCTAATAAGTAGAAAAAAACAATGGTCAGTTCTTATACAGGACATCCCATACTATATGTACACTTCACATGAAATCTTTTTTACTGCAGCGTTTTGGAGAAACGGGATATTAACATATTATAAAGTGCTATAAAGAGCCCATTTCCAATAAGTAGAAAAAAACAATGGTCAGTTCTTAAACAGGACATCCCATATTATATGTGCACTTCACATGAAACCTTTTTACTGCAGCGTTTTGGAGAAACAGGGTATTAACATAGTGTAAAGTGCTATAAAGAGCCCATTTCCAATACGTAGAAAAAAACAATGGTCAGTTCTTAAACAGGACATCCCATATTATATGTGCACTTCACATGAAACCTTTTTACTGCAGCGTTTTGGAGAAACAGGGTATTAACATAGTGTAAAGTGCTATAAAGAGTCCAATTCTAATAAGTAGAAAAAAACAATGGCCAGTTCTTATACAGTACATGCCATACTATAAATTTACTTCACATGAAACCTTTTTACTGCAGCATCTTAAAGAAATGGGGTATTAGCATAATATAATATAACTTAATATAACAATTTAGTCTCCACTTTCCTTACTAATATGCAACTCCCTCTCTGACTCCTCCACTAACTATAAAAAAAATACTAATGTTTTGCTTCTCACACTCTTTACACACCTGAAACTTGCCTACAGCACTTATTCATTGTTGCTCTAATAGTTGTGTAAATTGCTTCCTTGTCCTCATTTGTAAGTCGCTTTGGATAAAAGCGTCCGCTAAATGACTAAATGTAAACGTATAAAGTACTAAAAAGACCGCATTTTAAATAAGTAGAAAAAAACAATGGTCAAATCTTATACAGGACATCCTAATCAATGTGTGTACTTCACATAAAAGCTTTTTACTGCAGCATTTTACAGAAACGTGGTATTAACATAATATAAAGTACTAAAAAGTCTGCATTTTAAAGAAGTAGAAAAAAAAAACAATGGTCAGTTCTTATACAGGACATCCCATACTATATAGTTACTTCACATGAAAACTTTTTACTGCAGCATTTTGGAGAAACGAGGTATTAAGCCAATATAAAGTGCTATAAAGACCCTATTTCAAATAAGTAGAAAAAAACAATTGTCAGTTGTTATACAGGACATCCCATACTATATGTGTACTTCACATGAAAACTTCTTACTGCACTGTTTTGGAGAAGCGGGGTATTAACATAATAATATAAAGTGATATAAAAACCCCATTTCAAATAAGTAGAAAAAACAATGGTCAGTTCTTATACAGGACATCCCATACTATATATCTTCTTCACATAAAACCTTTTTACTGCAGCATTTTAAAGAAATTGGGTATTAACATAATATAAACACAGCATTTTAAATAAGTAGAAAAAAACATTGGTCAGTTCTTGTACAGGACATTTCATAGTACATGTGTACTTCACATGAACCTTTTTACTGCAGCATTTTAAAGAAATGGGGTATTAACATAATATAAAATGATATAAAAACCTCATTAAAAATAAGTAGAAAAAACAATGGTCAGTTTTTTACAGGACATCCCATACTATTTATGTACTTCACATGAATCCTTTTTACTGCAGCAATTTAAAGAAACTGGCTATTAACATAATATAAAGTACTATAAACACCCCATTTCAAATAAGTAGAAAAAAAACAATGGCCAGTTCTTATATAGGACATCCTAATCTATGTGTGTACTTCACATGAAAACTTTTTACTGCAGCATTTTAAAGAAACGGGGGTATTAACCTATTATAAAGTGCTATAAAAACCTCTATTCAAATAAGTAGAAAAAACAATGGTCAATTCTTATACAGGACATCCTATACTATATGTGTACTTCACACTAAATCTTCTAACTGCACTGCTTTGGGGAAATGGGGTATAGATCTAATATAAAGTGCTATAAAGACCGCATTTCAAGTAGAAAAAAACAATTGTCAGTTCTCATACAGGACATCCCATACTATGTGTGTACTTCACATACAATCTTTTTACTGCAGCATTTTAAAGAAACGGGGTATTAACATAATATAAAGTACTATAAAGACCGCATTTTAAATAAGTAGAAAAAAATAATGGTTGATTCTTATATAGGACATCCAATACTATATATGTAACTATATACAGTATGTACTTCACATAAAACCTTTTTACTGCAGCATTTTCGAGAAATGGGGTATTAACCCATTATAAAGTGCTATAAAGACCACAGTTTAAATAAGTAGAAGACAACAATAGTCAGTTCTTATACAGGATATTCCATACTATATGTGTACTTCACATAAAGCCTTTTTACTTCAGTGTTTTGGAGAAACAGGGTATTAACATATTACAAAGTGCTATAAAGACCCCATTTGAAATAAGTAGAAAAAACAATGGTCAGTTCATATATAGGACATCCCATGTTATGTGTGTACTTCACATGAAACCTTTTTATTGCAGCATTTTGAAGAAATGGGGTATTAACCTATTATAAAGTGCTACAAAGACCGCATGTCAAATAAGTAGAAAAAAACATTGGTCAGTTCTTATATAGGACATCCCATACTATATGCGTACTTCACATGGATCATTCTTACTGCAGCATTTTCGAGAAATGGGATATTAACATATTACAAAGTGCTATAAACACCCCATTTCTAATAAGTTGAAGAAAACAATTGCCAGTTTTTATACAGGGCATCCTATACTATACACATACTTCATGTGAAGACTTCTCACCAAATAATTTTGGAGAAATTGGGAAATAACAAAATTCAAGTGTTTTAAAGACCCCATTTTTTAGAAGTAGAATACAAAAATAGTCAGTTTTTGTAGAGGACATCTCATAAAATTTGCATACATCATATAAAGCCTTCTTACTACTACTTTTTAGAGAAATGGGGCACTAACATAATATGAAGTACTATAAAGACCTCATTACTAATAAGTAGAAAAAACAATAGTCAGTTGTCATACAGGATGTCCTATACTTTATGCATACTTCATGTGAAAACTTATTACTGCACCATTTTCGAGAAATTGGGTATTAAACTTATAAATTGCTTTAAAGACCCCCTTTCTAAAAAGTAGGAAAAAAATAACAATGCTCAGCTCTTCCTATTGCTGAATACTCGTAGAGGACATCCCATACTGTATGCATACCTAATATGAAACCTTCTTACTGCCACTTTTTAGAGAGAATTGGGGCATTAACATAATATAGAGTGCTTTATGTTTTTGTACAGGACGCCCCTCACTGTATGCATAATTTACATGAAACCATCCTACTGCGGCATTTTGGTGAAATAGGTATCAACTTAAAGTACTAAAAAGACCTAATTTCTAATAAGTAGAAAAAATCAACGGTCAGTTCTTGTACAGGACATCCCAAACTACATGTATTTATCAGATGAAGACTTGTTACTGCAGTGTTTTGGAGAATTTGGGCATAAACATTATATAAAGTGCTTTAAATACCCAATGTCTAATAAGTAGAAGAAAACAATGGGCAGTTCACATTCATGACATTCCATAATATATGCATACTTTACATGAAACCTTGTCACTGCAGCATTTTGGAGAAATGGAGGAATAATAACATTCAAAGTGTCATAAAGACCCAATGTCTAATAGGTAGAAGAAAACAATGGTCTGTTCTTAAAAAGGACATCCCATACTAAAGGCGTACCTCATATGAAGACTTCTTACGGCAGCGTTTTAGAGAAAAGGGACATAATTACCTTTTAGATGGCTATCAAGACCCCATTTCTAATAAGTAAAAAAAAAACAAAACGGTCAGTTCTTCAATGGACAATTCAGTGGTCAGTTAGGTTGATGGCATCATCCCAACTGTCTCAAGCTATTATTGTACCATTATAACAAAATGATATTATTGGGGATGATGAGTGGTGCTGCTCCAAATGTAGGGTACAAAGACAAAGACAAAACAAATATGTTTGGTTAATTTCATAGAGATAGTTTACCCAAAAGTGAAAATGAACGCACTATGCACTGGCAATCAAATGGTTACAAACATTTATTAGTTCCTTCTTTTGGTTGAACACAAAAGATATTTAGAATGAACTTGAAAACTGGTAACCATTGACTTCCACTTTAGAAAAAAAAAAACAATTACTATGGAGGTCAATAAATATAGTTCCTCAGCAGGAAGGAAACTGCAATTTTGTGTATCCCTGACACATTTGGAGTTGTGGAAAACTGTGTTGTGCTGTCTGTCCTTGACACATTCGTCCTGTATCAAAACTGACCATTATTTTATTCTACTCATTCGAAATGGACACTTTATAGTCATCTGAAGAGTAGTAACGCCCCATTAATCCAGATCACTGCAGTAACAAGTCTTCCTATGAGGTATGCATATAGTATGTGATGTCCTGTAAAAGAAATGACTGTTCTTTTTTCTACTTATTAGAAATGAGGTGTTTGTAGCAATCTAAAAGGTAACAATGTCCCAATTCTCCAAAACGATGCAGTAACAAGTCTTCGTCTGAGATATGCATATAGCATTGCATGTCCTGTACGACTGATCAATGTTTTCTTCTACTTAGTAGAAATTGGGTCATTATAGAACTTGCTGCAGTAAGAAGTCTTCATATGTACAAGAGCTGATGATTTTATGTACTTATTAGAAATTGGGTGTTTATATCAATCTGAAAAGTAATAATGTCCCAATTCTCCAAAAAACTGAAGTAACAAGTGTTCATGTGAAGTACGCTTATAATATAGGATGTCCTGCATAAGAGCTGACCATTGTTTTCTTCTACTTACAAGAAATTGGGTCTTTGAAACACTTTAAATTATGTTAAACCTCATTTCTCAAAAACCCTGCTGTAATAAGGTTTTTATGTGAAGTACACATTTAGTATGTGAAGTCCTGTACAATAACTAATCATTGTTTTTTTTTTATACTTTTTGGAAATGGGGTCTTTATAACATTTTGAATTATAATAATACCCAATTGTTCAGTAAAAAGGTTCCATGTGAAGTACAGATATAGTATGGGATGTCATGTATAAGAACTGACATTGTTTTTTTCAACTTATTTGAATTGGGGTCTTTATAACACTTTATAATATGTTAATACCTAATTTTTCCAAAACACTGGAGTAAAAAGGTTTCAGGTCAAGTACACACATAGTATGGCATGTCCTGAATAAGAACTGACCACTGTTTTTTTTTTCTAATTATTTGAAATGCAGTCTTTATAGCACTTTATAATATTTTAATACCCAATTTCTCCAAAACTCTGCAGTAAAAAGGTTTCATGTCAAGTGCACATAGTATAGGACGTGCTGTTTAAGAACTGACCATTGTTTTTTTTCTACTTATTGGAAATGGGCTCTTAATAGCACTATAAAATATGTTAATACCCAGTTTCTTTAAAATGCTGCAGTAAAAAGGTTTCATGTGAAGACCACATATAGTATGGGATGTCCTGTATAAGAACTGACCATTGTTTTTTTCTACTTATTTGAAAAGGGGTCTTTATAGCACTTGATATTAGCTTAATACCCCGTTTCTTCAAAATGCTGCAGTAAAAAGGTTTCATGTGAAGTACATATGTAGTATGGGATGTCATGTATAAGAACTGACCATTGTCTTTTTCTGCTTATTTGAAATGGGGTCTTTATAGCACTTTATATTGTTAATACCCCCTTTCTCCAAAATGCTGCAGTAAAAAGGTTTCATGTGAAGTACAGATATAGTATGGGACGTCCTGTATAAGAACTGACCATTGTTTTTTTCTACTTATTTGATATGGGGTCTTTATAACATTTTGAATTATATTAGTAACCTAATACTACAAAATGCTGCAGTAAAAAAGATTTATGGTGAAATTCACATTTAGTATGGGATGTCCTGTATAAGAACTGACCATTGTTTTTTTTTTACTTATTGGAAATGGGCTCTTAATAGCACTATAAAATATGTTAATACCCAGTTTCTTTAAAATGCTGCAGTAAAAAGGTTTCATGTGAAGACCACATATAGTATGGGATGTCCTGTATAAGAACTGACCATTGTTTTTTTCTACTTATTTGAAAAGGGGTCTTTATAGCACTTGATATTAGCTTAATACCCCGTTTCTTCAAAATGCTGCAGTAAAAAGGTTTCATGTGAAGTACATATGTAGTATGGGATGTCATGTATAAGAACTGACCATTGTCTTTTTCTGCTTATTTGAAATGGGGTCTTTATAGCACTTTATATTATGTTAATACCCCCTTTCTCCAAAATGCTGCAGTAAAAAGGTTTCATGTGAAGTACAGATATAGTATGGGACGTCCTGTATAAGAACTGACCATTGTTTTTTTCTACTTATTTGATATGGGGTCTTTATAACATTTTGAATTATATTAGTAACCTAATACTACAAAATGCTGCAGTAAAAAAGATTTAATGTGAAATTCACATTTAGTATGGGATGTCCTGTATAAGAACTGACCATTGTTTTTTTTTTACTTATTGGAAATGGGCTCTTTATAGCACTTTATCATACGTTAATACCCTGTTTCCCAAAAACGCTGCAGTAAAAATGTTTCATGTGAAGTGCACATATAGTATGGGATGTCCTGTATAAGAACTGACCATTGTTTTTTTCTACTTATTTGATATGGGGTCTTTATAACATTTTGAATCATATTAGTAACCTAATACTACAAGATGCTGCAGTAAAAAAGATTTATGTGAAATTCACATTTAGTATGGGATGTCCTGTATAAGAACTGACCATTGTTTTTTTTTTACTTATTGGAAATGGGCTCTTTATAGCACTTTATCATACGTTAATACCCTGTTTCCCAAAAACGCTGCAGTAAAAAGGTTTCATGTGAAGTGCACATATAGTATGGGATGTCCTGTATAAGAACTGACCATTGTTTTTTTCTACTTATTTGAAAGGGGGTATTTATAGTACTTTTTCTATGCAATACCCTGTTTCTCCAAAATGCTGCAGTAAAAATGTTTCATGTGAAGTACACATATAGTCTGGGATGTCCTGTATAACAACTGACAATTGTTTTTTCTACTTATTTGAAACGGGGTTTTTATATCACTTTATATTATGATGTTAATACCCCGCTTCTCCAAAACAGTGCAGTAAGAAGTTTTCATGTGAAGTACACATATAGTATGGGATGTCCTGTATAACAACTGATAATTGTTTTTTCTACTTATTTGAAATGGGGTTTTTATATCACTTTATATTATGATGTTAATACCCCGCTTCTCCAAAATGCTGCAGTAAGAAGTTTTCATGTGAAATACACATATAGTATGGGATGTCCTGTATAACAACTGACAATTGTTTTTTTCCTTCTTATTTAAAATGCGGTCTTCATAGTACTTTATATTATGTTAATATCCCGTTTCTTTAAAATGCTGCAGTAAAAAGGTTTCACGTGAAGTACACACATAGATTAGCATGTCCTGTATAAGATCTGACCCTTGTTTTTTTCTACTTATTTGAAATGGGGTTTTTATACAACTTTGTTATATTAATACCTAATTTCTCCAAAACAGTTCAGTAAGAATGTTTCATGTGATGTTCACACATAATATGGAATGTCTTGTACAAAAACTGACCATTGTTTTTTTTCTACTTATTTGAAATGGGGTCTTTATAGCACTTTATATTATGTTAATACCCCATTTCTCTAAAATGCTGCAGTAAATAGGTTTCATGTAAAGTACAGATATAGTATGGGATGTCGTGTATAATAACTGACCATTGTTTTTTTCTACCTATTTAAATTGGGGTCTTTATAACACTTTGAAATATAATATTATACAATTTCTCCGAAACACTGCAGTAATAAGGTTTCATGTGAAGTCCACACATAGTATGGGATGTCCTGTGTAAGAACTGACCATTGTTTTTTTCTACTTATTTAAAATGCGTTCTTTATAGTATCTTATATTATGTTAATACCCCGTCTCTTTAAAATGCTGCAGTAAAAAGGTTTCATGTGAAGTATATATATAGTATGGGATGTCCTGTATAAGAACTGACCATTGTTTTTTTCTACTTATTTAAAATGCGGACTTTATAGTATTTTATATTATGTTAATACCCCTTCTCTTTAAAATGCTGCAGTAAAAAGGTTTCATGTGAAGTACATATATAGTATGGGATGTCCTGTATAAGAACTGACCATTGTTTTTTTCTACTTATTTAAAATGCGGTCTTTATAGTATTTTATATTATGTTAATACCCCTTCTCTTTAAAATGCTGCAGTAAAAAGGTTTCATGTGAAGTACATATATAGTATGGGATGCCCTGTATAAGATCTGACCATTGTTTTTTTCTACTTATTTGAAATGGGGACTTTATAGCACTTTTTTTATGTTAATACCCCATTTCTCTAAAATGCTGCAGTAAATAGGTTTCATGTGAAGTAGAGATATAGTATGGGATGTCGTGTATAATAATTGACCATTGTTTTTTTCTACTTATTTAAATTGGGGTCTTTATAACACTTTGAAATATAATATTATACAATTTCTCCAAAACACTGCAGTAATAAGGTTTCATGTGAAGTCCACACATAGTATGGGATGTCCTGTGTAAGAACTGACCATTATTTTTTTCTACTTATTTAAAATGCGGTCTTTATAGTATCTTATATGTTGTTATTACCCCGTCTCTTTAAAATGCTGCAGTAAAAAGGTTTCATGTGAAGTACATATATAGTATGGGATGTCCTGTAAAAGAACTGACCATTGTTTTTTTCTACTTATTTAAAATGCGGTCTTTATAGTATTTTATATTATGTTAATACCCCTTCTCTTTAAAATGCTGCAGTAAAAAGGTTTCATGTGAAGTACATATATAGTATGGGATGTCCTGTATAAGATCTGACCATTGTTTTTTTCTACTTATTTGAAATGGGGACTTTATAGCACTTTATTTTATGTTAATACCCCATTTCTCTAAAATGCTGCAGTAAATAGGTTTCATGTGAAGTAGAGATATAGTATGGGATGTCGTGTATAATAACTGACCATTGTTTTTTTCTACTTATTTAAATTGGGGTCTTTATAACACTTTGAAATATAATATTATACAATTTCTCCAAAACACTGCAGTAATAAGGTTTTATGTGAAGTCCACACATAGTATGGGATGTCCTGTGTAAGAACTGACCATTATTTTTTTCTACTTATTTAAAATGCGGTCTTTATAGTATCTTATATGTTGTTATTACCCCGTCTCTTTAAAATGCTGCAGTAAAAAGGTTTCATGTGAAGTACATATATAGTATGGGATGTCCTGTATAAGAACTGACCATTGTTTTTTTCTACTTATTTGAAATGGGGTCTTTATAGCACTTTATTTTATGTTAATACCCCATTTTTCTAAAATGCTGCAGTAAATAGGTTTCATGTAAAGTAGAGATATAGTATGGGATGTCGTGTATAATAACTGACCATTGTTTTTTTCTACTTATTTAAATTGGGGTCTTTATAACACTTTGAAATATAATATTATACAATTTCTCCAAAACACTGCAGTAATAAGGTTTCATGTGAAGTCCACACATAGTATGGGATATCCTGTGTAAGAACTGACCATTGTTTTTTTCTACTTATTTAAAATGCGGTCTTTATAGTATTTTATATCATGTTAATACCCCGTCTCTTTAAAATGCTGCACTAAAAAGGTTTCATGTGAAGTACATATATAGTATGGGATGTCCTGTATAAGAACTGACCATTGTTTTTTTCTACTTATTTAAATTGGGGTCTTTATAACACTTTGAAATATAATAATATACAATTTCTCCAAAACACTGCAGTAATAAGGTTTCATGTGAAGTTCACACATAGTATGGTATGTCCTGTATAAGAACTGACCATTGTTTTTTTCTACTTATTAAAAATGGGGTCTTTATATTATTTTATATTATGTTAATACCCCGTCTCTTTAAAATGCTGCAGTAAAAAGGTTTCATGTGAAGTACATATATAGTATGAGATGTCCTGTATAAGAACTGACTATTGTTTTTTTCTACTTATTAGAAATAAGGTCTTTATAGCACTTTATATTATGTTAATACGCCATGTCTGAAAAATGCTGCAGTAAAAAGGTTTCATGTGAAGTACAGATATAGTATGGGATGTCCTATATAAGAACTGACCATTGTTTTTTTCTACTTATTTAAATTGGGGTCTTTATAGTATTTTATATCATGTTAATACCCTGTCTCTTTAAAATGATGCAGTAAAAAGGTTTCATGTGAAGTACATATATAGTATGGGATGTCCTGTATAAGAACTGACCATTGTTTTTTTCTACTTATTTAAAATGCGGTCTTTATAGTATTTTATATTATGTTAATACCCTGTCTCTTTAAAATGATGCAGTAAAAAGGTTTCATGTGAAGTACATATATAGTATGGGATGTCCTGTATAAGAACTGACCATTGTTTTTTTCTACTTATTTGAAATGGGGTCTTTCTAGCACTTTATTTTATGTAATACCCCATTTCTCTAAAATGCTGCAGTAAATAGGTTTCAAGTGAAGTACACATAGATTATGGGATGTCCTATATAAGAACTGACCATTGTTTTTTTCTACTTATTAGAAATAGGGTCCCTATAACACTTTAAATCATATTAATATACAATTTCTCTTAAACAGTGCAGTAAGAAGATTTAATGTGAAGTACACATATAGTATGAAATGTCCTGTATAAGAACTGACCATTGTTTTTTTCTACTTATTTAAAATAAACTCTTTATAGTACTTTATGTTATGTTAATACCCCGTTTCTTTAAAATGCTGCAGTAAAAAGCTTTTATGTGAAGTACACACATAGATTAGGATGTCCTGTATAAGATCTGACCATTGTTTTTTTCTACTTATTTGAATTGGGTTTTTTATAGCACTTTAAAATATGTTAATACCCTGTTCCTCCAAAACTCTGTAGTTAAAAGTTTTCTTGTGTAGTACAGATATAGTATGGTATGTCCTGTATAAGAACTGACCATTGTTTTTTCCTACTTATTTGAAATGTAGTCTTCATAGCACTTTTTATTAGGTTATTACCCCGTTTCTCCAAAACAGTGCAGTAAAAAGATTTCATATGAAGTACACATATAGCATGGGATGTTCTGTACAGGAACTGATCATTGTTTTTGTCTACTTATTGGAAATTGGGTCTTTATAACACTGAGTAATGTTAATACCCAATTTCTCCAAAACATTGCAGTAACAAGTCTTTATTTGAAGTTTAGAATGTGATGTCCTGTATCAGACCTGACTATTGTTTTTTTCTACATATTTTAAATGAGCAATTTTTTGTCCAAATTGCTGAAGTAAAAAGTATTCAGATGTAGTATATATGCATATAGCATGGGACATCCAGTATTAAACCAGATCAGTCTTTTATTTAGCTTATGTCAAACAATGTATTCATAGCACTTTAAAGACTTTATAGCTCATTAATAGCACATTTCTCCAAAATGCTGCAGTAAGTTATTATGAGGTATGCATATAATATTGGATGTCCTGTTCATTGTTTTCTTCTGCTCACCTAAATGAGGTCTTTTACATGAGGTATGCATGTACATCCTGTATCAGAACCAAACTTTGTTTTTTTTCTACTTATTTCTTTATAGCACTTTAAAGTGTGTTAATGGTACATTTCTCCAAAATGCTGCAGTAAAACAGGCTTCATATGATGTATGCTTAGTATTTGACTTCCTGCATCAGATCTTGTTGTTCTATTCTACTTATAACAAATAATAAGGTCTTTACAGTCATCTAAAGTGTAATAATGCCCCTTATCCCATATACTGAAAGAAGCATAACCTTTTAAATCCCCTTTAAATGAAATAAACATATATTTGTAATTCAAACAATGTTTTGTTGGACTACTTCATGATTATTTTCACTTTCTGAGGTTAGCCACGTTGTATAAAATTGCATTCAACCTTATTTGCAATGTACTGTAGTTGGCTAGGAGAAGTAGAAACGCATTCTGTGTATTTAGAAGTCGTATATTTATTCTGTCCGTTTGATCTGCTATAAAATCATTTGAAGCAAAAAGATAAACTTGAGGAAATTAAAGGTAAGCCCAGAAACCAATTTCTTAAAATAACAACAGTCAAAAAACCTAATAAATTGTTTAATAAAGCATACGTGGGACGAAAGGGGGATAAACTTATATTTCGTTGTTATCTCTCTGTTCTGGGCGAAATGGGTGCTCTGTGGAGCGCTCTCTGTGTGGCTGCTGACGTTACCGTAATGATAATAATACGCGCGCACCGAAATATAAAGCGCGGCTGGCTTGACTGTGTTTTTCCGAACCGCGGCTGGCTTGACCGCAGTAGGCTTTTCTCTAATTCGAGCCGATAGATCTGCCGCCTCAGGAAAAAGCAGAGGAGGTGGAATCTGCGTTTATGTGAATGAGCGTTGGTGCAGTCACATAACAATTAAATCTGCAGTATGTAATCCGGATATTGAGCTCTTATGCTTGAGTTTGAGACCTTTCTACCTCCCAAGAGAATTCGGGAATATATTAATCTGTGTGGCTTATGTTCCACCTTCCGCTAAGGCAGCTATAGCCGCCAGTGCTATAAGAGACTGTATTCAAGACCAACTTGAACGTACACCAGGAGCGCCGGTGTTTATTCTTGGTGATTTTAACCATTGTAAATTGGAGACTGTTCTTTCTGGATATGATCAATATGTTAAAGACAATACAAGAGACAAAAATGTTTTAGACAAATGCTATGGGAACATCAAAGAGGCATACACGTCCAGGGTAAGACCTCCCCTTTCAAACTCTGATCACAATACTGTGTTTTTAATTCCTACGTATAAGACTCTTTTAAAGAAAAACAAACCCGTGGTGAAGACTGTGAATGTTTGGTCAGAGGACAGCGTTGAAGCCTTGAAAGGCTGTTTTCTCTGTACTGACTGGGAAGTTTTTCATAGCGAAGATATTAATGAAACTGCCACGGTAATAACAGATTATATTAATTTCTGCACTGAGAATGTGATACCAAAAAAGGAGATAGTCATCTATGCCAACAATAAACCATATATCACAAAGGACATTAAAGATTGTATTAAGAGGAAGAAGTTGGCCTTTCATAATCATGATCATCAAGGATTAAGAGTTACTCAGAAGGAGTTAAATGGATTATTAAGAGACGCTAGGATAAAACATAAACAATGCCTGGAGAATAGACTACACATGTCTAATTCTAAACAACTGTGGGACTCTATGAAATCTATGTCCAATATGCAGTCTTTTACTCCCTCTATTTCTATTTTTGATGACTCACAGAAAGTGAATGAGTTGAATGACTTTTTCTTAAGATTTGAGAATTGTGAATACACCCCAGTCAACAGTTCGGAGGTAATGTCTCCTAGAGGTGTTACCTATGATAGGCCACTGATTGATCCTAGGCAGATAAATTTTTATTTTAAACATATTGGCTCAAATAAATCTGCAGGTCCAGATGGAATTTTGCCATACACTGTTAAATGCTGTGCTGATGAACTGACTCCAGTTTGGGTTCCCATATTTCAAAAATCCTTAGACTCTGGTATTGTTCCTAGTTTGTGGAAAAAATCATTAATTGTTCCTGTTCCTAAGTTGGCGAGGCCCTCTGAGTACAATGATTTTAGACCGGTGGCATTAACATCTGTTATCATGAAATGTTTTGAGAAATGTGTGGTGTCCATTGTAAAATCAGAAGTTGCTAGTAATTTAGATCCTCTACAGTTTGCCTATAGGTATGGCAGAGGTACTGAAGATGCAGTTAATAGTATTTCGCACTTGATTCTTAAGCACTTAGACAATCCTAAAGCTTATGCTCGACTGCTTTTTATTGATTTTAGTTCCGCTTTTAATACGATCCAACCACATTTATTAATTGAAAAGATGGAACAGCTGAATATAAACCCATTCATATGCAAATGGTATTTCTCATTTTTAACAAACAGAACTCAGGTTGTCAAGGTTAAAAACATCTGTTCAGAGGAAAAGAACAGTAGTACTGGGGTTCCACAAGGCTGTGTCAGTTCACCTATTCTTTTTACACTTTTTACAAATGAATGTATAAGTAAGCATTCACAGAATTTTATTTTTAAATACTCTGATGACACGGCCATTTTAAGTTTACTTTATGAGAAGGATGATATTGGGGTTATATATCAGTCAGAAATTAGTCAGTTCATTGATTGGTGTGATAGAAATAAGCTAAAAATAAATACTAAGAAAACAGAAGAGATGGTATTTGACCCAAAGTGCATAGGTGACCATCGTCAAGTGGTTGTACATGATGATCCTATTACTCAGTCAGAAACCTATAAGTACTTGGGCATTCATATCGACAGTTCTTTCACATGGAAAACACACATTGATTGGGTTTGTTCTCGTTTACACCAGAGATTGTATTTTTTACGGAGGTTGCGTCTTTTTGGAGTCAACAAGAAGCTCATGATGCTGTTTTATAAAGCAGTTCTTGAAAGCATTGTCAGGTATGGCATTACAGTGTGGTTTGGCAACCTTTCTGTTCAGTGTAAATCTAAACTGATGCATCTCTTAAAGACAGCATGGAAAATTGTCGGGCACAATGAAAATTTTAATCCTCAAGTTTTATATGAGAACTGTGTCCTCAATCAGGTGGATAGGATTGTAAAGGATCCAACTCATTTTTTGTTTCCCCAGTACGAACTGCTTCCCTCTGGTAGAAGATATAGAGTCCCAAAGTGTAGGTTAAACCGTTACAAGAAATCCTTTGTACCTGTGTCAGTGGGTTTACTTAATAAGAGTATATCTTAATTGGCACCATAAATTTTGTAATTGTTGTATTTTATACTGTTTTTTATTGCTTGTTTTAGTGAGTGTCTGCAGCAATATGGCGATGCCCAAAACAAATCTCCTGTCAAGGACAATAAAGTTTTACTACTACTACTACTACTACTACTACATTGGATCTATCATTTCCTTGTGGGACAACTCCTAGGTCTTTCTGGCGCCTAAATACTCTATTACTTAATGACCCAGATTTTGTGCAAATTATCAACGATCGGATTGACCTTTTTATTTCTACAAATGTCACCCCTAGCATTTCAGCTAGTATTTTATGGGAAGCTTGTAAAGCCTTTCTGAGGGGAGAAATCATATCTTATTCAGCACATCAGAGAAAAAGGGCATCTGAACAGAAGTCCTCTTTAATTAAATATCTAGCGAAGCTTCAGTCCAAAATGGAAACCTCACCAACTCCAGATTTGTCTAAAGAAATACTTACAACAAAAACTGAATTTGACCTGCTGACAACGAATGAGGCCACTGAAGCTCTTCATAAAAGCCGTTATAATTACTATGAATTTGGCGATAAACCCAGTAAACTACTAGCACACCAGCTACGCCAGTCCTCTGCTCTAAACCATATAACTCAAATTTCAACTTCTTCTGGACCCACAACTGACCCACTTCTCATTAACAACCAATTTAGAAATTTCTACAGCTCCTTGTACACCTCAGAAAGCCTGAACGAAGAATCACACCTTGATAGTTTTTTTCATATTCTTGATATTCCCCTTATAGATCCTGAATTGGCCCTAAAATTGGATGATCCCATCACTCTCGATGAAGTTAAGACAACACTGAGCCTTTTGCAAAGTGGAAAGAGCCCAGGTCCTGATGGTTTTCCAGCTGAATTTTTTAGAACATTTTCAGAGAAATTATCACCTCTTATGCTGAACATGTTTAATGAATCTTTTAAATCTGGTATACTTCCACAAACTTTACGCCAAGCCTCCATCTCCTTAATTCTTAAAAAAGATAAGGACCCCCTTCAGTGTAATAATTATCGTCCTATTTCTCTACTGTGTGCAGATGTAAAAGTACTTGCTAAGATACTAGCATGTCGCTTGGAACCACTACTACCAGCTATAATCTCCCCAGATCAGACTGGCTTCATTAAAAATAGGCAGTCTTTTCACAACATCAGACGTCTCTTAAATATTCTTTACACTAGCCCACATAAAAAGACTCCAGAGTTAATTATATCCATGGACGCTGAAAAGGCTTTCGACAGAGTTGAGTGGGATTTTTTATTTTACACTCTTAAAAAATTTGGAATGGGTGATTATTTTATATCTTGGATAAAGCTTTTGTATACTTCCCCTTTAGCCTGCGTACGCACAAATAATTACTACTCAAAATACTTCCCTCTTGGGAGAGGAACAAGGCAAGGATGCCCACTCTCCCCTCTTCTGTTCGCTCTGGCTATCGAACCTTTGGCCATTGCCCTTAGAGGCAGTTCAATGTTGGGCATCACTAGGGGGGGAGTTGACCATAAATTATCCTTGTATGCAGACGACCTTTTGCTGTTCATTGCTGACCCGGCCAACTCTATCCCAGTGGTGCTTGCATTGCTAACAGAATTCGGCAAAATTTCAGGCTACAAATTAAATCTGACTAAAAGTGAAGCAATGCCTATTAATAATGCTGCCTCTGAATACCCTTTATCTTCCTTGCCATTTAAGGCCACTTTACACAGCTTCAAATACTTGGGTGTACAGGTGACAAAAAAATTTGAAGAGCTGTTCGACCAAAATTTTTCTCCATTGCTTAGTCGTCTAACACATGATTTTCGCTGCTGGTCTCTTCTCCCATTATCAATAGCAGGCAGAATCAGCTGCGTAAAGATGAATGTACTCCCTAAATTCTTATACCTTTTTCAGTGTATTCCAATTTTTATCCCAAAATCTTTTTTTGCTACATTAGATAGTTCTATCTCTCAATTTTTGTGGAATGGTAAGACCCCGAAGATTCGAAAGGACATTCTACAGAAACCTAAGGGCTTGGGTGGGATGGCCCTCCCTAATTTTTTGTCTTATTATTGGGCTGCGAACATACGATCCTTATTATATTGGAAAAATAAAAAAAATCTAGATGGTCCCCCAGCATGGTTAAATATTGAGAACGCCTCATGTAGATCTTCGGACTTAAAAGCTCTCCTCTGCTTTCCCATCACGCTATCTCCACTTAAATACACTGATAATATAATTGTGAAAAGCAGTCTGAAAATTTGGATTCAGTTTTTACGTAACTTTGGCTTTCAATCTACCCCTTTAACCGCCCCAATACATCTAAACCCATTGTTTTCTCCATCTATATTGGATGGAGCATATGCCTCTTGGAAGAATCAAGGGATACTCTCAGTAGCAGATCTTTATATCGAAGGTGTTTTTGCCTCATTTGACCAACTTAATGCATTGTATAACATTCCGAGAAATCATTTTTTTAGATATTTACAAGTACGTGACTATGTTCGTAAACATTTCCCTGGTTTTCCCAATGTCCCTCAACTATCGAAGATCGACAATATTTTATGTCTTGAAGCAAGCAGTAAAGGCCTAATCTCTAAACTAATCAGTATTTTTGCAAATTTACAGTCTTTTCCAGGTGACAGTCTCCGCACCAGCTGGTCTGCGGACCTTAATATTGAAATAGATCAAGATACATGGGAGGCAGTTCTGGACAGGGTTCATTCTTCATCTATATGCGCACGTCACTGCCTCATTCAGTGTAAAGTGGTTCACAAAGTACACTGGTCGAAATGTAGGCTCGCACGGATCGACCCAACTGTTGATCCAGAATGTGATAGGTGTCATTTGGGTTTAGGTACTTTAACCCATATGTTTTGGACATGCCCAGCTCTTTCCTCATTTTGGGGCTCAGTATTTCAGTCTCTTTCAGCCATTACTTCTATAGATATAACACCATCACCCATTATTGGCCTGTTTGGCGTGATGCCGGATAATTATGCATTACCCACTTACCTTTTAAACTTCGTGGCCTTTCTTACTTTGCTTGCTAGGCGTGTCATTTTATTATACTGGAAGAACCCTCAGCCACCCTCGCATGTACGGTGGCTGAAAGATGTTTTGTATTTTGTAAAACTAGAGAAGATTAGATATTCCCTTCAAAGACCTAACAGAACATTTGCCAAAATTTGGGATGCCCTTTCTTTATATGTTAAAACTCTTCAGCTGGATCTAGACTGATCACCTCAACTTTTGATCACAATAGTACATCAGTTTGTAATCTTTCATCACTCGAAATGTAACATTTGAGATTACTGTATAAATGTAGACATCTGCCTCGCATTAATTGTTTATTTTATTTTATTATTATCTTCTTTTTTATTTTAATTTATTTATTCACTTTTTTTATCAATATGTTATTTGTATTTATATTTATAAATTTTTTTTCTATTATTATTTATGTAAGGGTTGTTTGATATGTTTGTAAAATGGAAAAATGTTAAATAAATCATAAAAAAAAAAAAAAAAACACACCTATATATTCTGACACGCCCTGAAAGCGTTCGCGCCCTGCGCTTTGCGCATGGATTGTCAAAATGGAGCCCTATGTATTTTAGCAAACTTGCCTTCATCAGGTCTCTTCATATCTTCCGTAATGTCTTATGCTGATTAAAAGTGAAACCTCTACCTGCATTTGCTCTAGAGGGATCTCAAAGCTGAAGGACTCGTTGTAATAGGGGTTCAGTGTGTTCTTCTTCACCGTCGTCTTCTTCTTCTTCAGACGCTTTCCGTTCTGCAAGAGCTGGATCTTCACGTACGGGTCTGTAAGAGGTCAAACGTCTAGTTATCTGTATCAAACACATAAAAACAGGTCTAGACTCAGGATCTGTTGCAAGTCTCACCAGACAGGCCGCCCACGTCCATTTTCTTCAGGTTTTTGGCCTCGAGGATGCAGACGGTCAGTTTTCCTGCCGTCGGGACGTAACGCAGAGAGATGCAGATATCGCCCAGCTTCTCAGGCTGAAGGGAAAACATATTGATATGTGTGAGCATGTATTTCCTTTGGAGAAAGATAGGTGCTTGTTAAGTCATGGCGTATTAGTGACACATTAAATACTGTTTCCAGGTCCAAGCCGCTACTCATTTTAATAGAGAAAATATTTTTTTATAACCATTGTTTAGTCATATCAAAAATTAAAGTGAATTGTATATAAAATCATGGTGTACACAGTTGAAGTCGGAATTATTAGTCCCCCTTTCTTTTTTGAATATTTCCCAAATTATGTTTATCAGAGCAGGGAAAGGTTCACAGTATGTCTGATAATATTTTTTCTTCTGGAGAAAGTCTGATTTGTTTTATTTCGGCTAGAATAAAAGCAGTTTTGAATTTTTTTGTCACCATTTTAAGGTCAAAATTATTAACTCCTTTAAGCTATATTCGATAGTCTACAAACCAAACCATCGTTATACAATGACATGCTTAATTAAATTAACCTGCCTAGTTAACCTAATTAACCTAGTTAAGCCTTTAAATGTCACTTTAAGCTGTATAGAAGTGTGTTGAAAAATATCTAGTCAAATATTATTTACTGTCATCATGGCAAAGATAACATAAATCAGTTATTAGTAATTAGTTATTAAAACTATTATGTTTAGAAATGTGCTAAAATAATCTTCTCTCCGTTAAACAGAAATTGGGGAAAAAATAAACAAGCGGTCTAATAATTCTGTATAAAAAATTAATCACATTCTTGCCATCGGATTTTAGGCATGAATATATTAATGTATATATATATATACTGCGATCATGATTTTCAAAAGTATTACAGCGCCTTGCAAACAGTTTGATACAGGGCTTGGACCTGGAAGCTGCTCTGCATGACGTCACACACCAGCGCTCGTTATAATCATAAATATTCCCTTTAAACTGAATACAATCTTACATCAACAACACATGACAAGCAATGCGTTGATAATAACATATATAATCATATTAGATTACAAACAACCCAAGGAGTTGTTTAGCACGCATGCATTACTGCTGTTGTGTTTAAACATGTAATATTTTTCCTGAGGTGATTTAAACTAAAATACACAAGGGTACTCTATCAAACACATCTACAAAGATAGGAATATGGTTACTTACTGAGTTATTAACGCCAATACTACACAAAGAAAGGACGGACTTTGAAGGAATAAACAGTGTGAGGAGAGCTCCATTATAGTGCACTGGACAAGCAGTGTTGCCAACTTAGCGACTTTCAGACCCCTCTAGAGATCAACTTTCAAAAAAGCGACTAGCGACAAATCTAGCGACTTTTTTGTGTGCTACTGGAGATTTTTATAGACTGTAATTTTCCATACTGTACCGACCCTACTCTTCTCAACGAGCTGTGGGTGATGCCGTCGGCCCCTCCCCCACCTCAGAGCACTGACAGGTGGCCGAGTCCTCGTACAGCAGCCTCTCCCACCTGCAGCCCGAGAGCAGATCACCCCTCTGCGTACCGACGGCAAATGATTTAGCACCAGCAGTGTGAAGGTATTTCCCTTGTACAGTGAAACCGATCTGCTTCTCCTGTATTTTAGCAATTTAATTTGGCCGTTTATTCTTTTCCTGTTCACAATCACAGATATTCTAAGTAAGAGTTTCAGAACTTGTCTATCACGTCTGAGAGATTACTGCAAATTCACTACACATCTATATTGATATACAGTATTCAAACAGCAATACATTTAGTTAAATTGACATGCTTGCATAAAGTGTAATGCAAATAAAAATACCATAAGCTGTTAAACAAACAGAAATGGTAAAACATGATGACGTCAGTAATACGCAAATTAACGCATGACGTAATCTAGTGACTTTTAGCGACTTTTCGGGCAGAGGATTGCGCCTTTTTGTTGAAATTAGTTGGCAACAGTTTGGACAAGTCTGAACATGTTCTGCCCACACATGCATGTGGCAGGCAGTTCTGTACAATTACATAATTTATCAGCTTAAAGATATCAGCCTAATTTTAACATTGGACCGATAACGATAATCTTAAAAATAGCATGCATCGGCCGATAACGATATGGCTGCCGATATATCTTGCATCCCTACCTCATATTGTGTCTATGTTCCCTGTTTGCTTTTGCTTTAGTTTTGATAATAAATTGGGTAACACTTTATTTTGATGGTCCATTTGAGTATTAGTAGACTGTCTGCTTAATATCTGCTGAAACTGCTCCTTCAACAGACATTTTACTGACTATGAAGCCTTGCAACTACATGTCAACTTACACTAACCCTAACGCTAACCTAACAGTCTACTTATAATCTAATGAGAATAGTTGGCATGTAGATGCAACGTATCTTAAATTCAGCAATAATAGGAATATGGTTACTTACTGAGTTATTAACGCCAATATTACACAAAAAAAGAACAGACTTTGAAGGAATAAACAGTGTGAGGAGAGCTCCATTTTAGTGCAGTGGACAAGTCTGAACATGTTCCGCCCATGCATGTGCGAGGCAAGCAGTTCTGTACAATTATATAACTTATCAGCTTAAAGATATCAGCCTAATTTTGACATCAGATCGATAACGATAATCTTAAAAATAGCATTTATTGGCCGATAAAGATATGGCTGCCGATATATCGTGCATCGCTACCTCCTATGGTGTCTATGTTCCCTGTTTGCTTTTGCTTTAGTTTTGATTATAAATTGGGTAACACTTTATTTTGATGGTCCATTTCAGTATTAGTAGACTGTCTGCTTAATATCTGCTGATACTGCTCCTTCAACAGACATTTAACTGACTATGAAGCTTTGCAACTACATGTCAACTTGCACTAACCCTAACCCCAAGCTAACAGTCTACTTTTAATCTAATGAGAATTAGTTGGCATGTAGATGCAACGTAACTTAAATTCAGCAAATGCTCATTAAAATAAAGTGTGACTATAAACTGTACAGTGTGTAGATCCTCTCCTCATTTTTCGTTCCTGTGTAACACGCTGGACTGTAACTAAAACAGACGGTAATATTAGATGAATGTAATAATCACCTCCTCTTTCTCAGCGCTGTCCAGGTCTCTCCACTCTTCAATGGGCTGGCCCAGATCCAGGGTGTTCATGGGTAATTTCACCTCACCTATGATGTCGTGTTTGGAGAATCGGTCATAATCATACACAGACATGACCAGCGTCTTCCCACCCAGCTCCTGGTACGGGATCTAACATCGAAAACATTCAAAACAAATGACATTAATACATAGGAAAGAGTTGATATGATTTTTTTCGTCAAGGACTGTTGAATAAATCTAATTTGAATATTTGTTTTGCTTTGTGTTTATGTGTGTTATTTTGGTAACACTTTAGTTTAGGTCACAATTCACTCTATTAACAGACCATTAACTAACCAGCCTAATAAACTACTAATTAGCTGTTTATTAATAGTTAGTAAGGGTTTAGGTTTTGGGCAGGATTAGTAATAGTAAAAATAAGATCATACTATATAACTAGTAATAAACAGTTAACATCGTAATAATAGGTATGTAATAAGCCAGTAGTTAATAGCATGAATTGTGACCTGAACTAAAGTGTTACCATATTTTTTTGCGTTTAAAAATATATTACAGTCTGTAAATAAAAGTTTGTGAGTAAAATTTTAAAAATATTTATTTACAATTCAAAATAAAGCATTATAATGTATAATTAAATTGCATGATATCTTACAGTATATTAAAAACTGTAAATTTAAATATAATAAATGTAATGAATAAAGAATTTTTTTATGTTTTAATTCGCAATTACAGTTTTTAATATATTGTAAGATATTATGCAATTGAATTTTGCATTATAATTATATATTTAGAAAAATAAATAAAAAAGTTTACTTACATTTAATAAAAGTTTGATATGAGTATGTGTGTGTGTGTGTGTGTGTGTGATTTTTTATGCTAAAATATGTTTAGATTAGTTTGAATATTTAAAATAAAGTATGTGTGTAAAAATTAATAATATTTAATGCAATTAAAAATAAAAGTAGTAATTAGTCACTTGAATATTTAAAATAAAGTATATCCTTAATAATAATAATATATATACAGTTGAAGTCAGAATTATTAGCCCCCTGAATTATTAGACCGCTTGTTTATTTTTTCCCTAATTTCTGTTTAACGGAGAGCAGATTATTTCAACATACTTCTAAATATAATAGTTTTAATACAGGGTATCTGCACATTTTTTAACAGAAAATTTAAGACCTTTTAAGACCTTTTTAAGTCCTCTAAAAT
This sequence comes from Danio rerio, assembly GCF_052040795.2. NCBI lineage: Eukaryota > Metazoa > Chordata > Actinopteri > Cypriniformes > Danionidae > Danio > Danio rerio. The sequence continues at coordinate 57,199,336 of NC_141026.1, read as the reverse complement.
GAAAATTTAAGACTTTACCTAAAAAAAAAAAAACAGGAAAATGTTCAGTGTGAACACAGAATGATGTGGTGAAGTATGGCGGCAAATCTATGGCGGCAAATCAATGGCAATATAAATCGAGCGCATCGGTGATGTTTGCGCGCGAGGAGAAGTGAACCGTGAGCAGATTTCTTGGTTGACTTGGTTTACTTGTTATCTCTAACGCTATTGGCTACTGTGCCTTTCCGGAAGTTAGCCGGGATTGGACGCAAGTTAAAAGATCATGCCGTTAAATATATATACAATTTGCAAGTCATAATCATAAGAAACTTTCTGAGAACTTTATGAGGATTCAATCTCGAGAAACAGTCAAATAATATCCAAAATAATGACTTGCATTCTTGTAACATGACTTTCTGAACCCATTTGATTTGTCCGTGCAGCACTTGTCTGGTTTGTTGTATTTTACTTCATTATTAACCACAACAGCAGTGCTCATTATTACACTTGGGGATGATCTTTCTAGGAAATATTGTCTTCAGAAGAGTTTATTTGCGTTTTAGATCTTTATAGATAATTATAATTAATTTATCTTTATAGATAATTGTTAACATTGTTTGTAATATAGATCAGTGTAAAATATATATATCTATATATATTATATATATTTTTCAATCTCATTTTTAGTTAATGATTGAATAACCTGCATATAAAGACTTCAATCAAAAATGATTAGCCCAATTAAACATAAAAAATACAGTGACAGACATTCAGATGGGTTTTTATCGCCACCTATTGAGCAACAATTTAATTTCTACAATCTTCGTTTGGCTTTACTCACTATCCATTACATCATTCCACTTCAGAGGCATACAAATACTACTTTCTATACGACAGGCCCACATCTTAAAGGTCACATATGCAGTTGAAGTCAAAATTAGTAGCCCACTTTTTTCTTGTTTTATTTCGGCAAGAATAAAAGCTGTTTTAATTTTTTAAAACCCATTTTAAGGTCCATATTATTACCCTCTTTAACCTATTTATTTTTTTCGAAAGTCTACAGAACAAACCATCGTTATACAATAACTTGCCCAATTACCCTGCCTAGTTAACCTAGTTAAGCCTTTAAATGTCACTTTAAGCTGTATAGAAGTGTCTTGAAGAATATCTAGTCTAATATTATTTACTGTCATCATGACAAAGATAAAATAAATCAGTTATTAGAAATGAGTTATTAAAACTATAATGTTTAGAAATGTGTTGAAAAAAATCTTCCCTCCGTTAAATAAAAATTAGGATAAAAATAAACAGGGGGCTATTAATTCAGGCGGGCTAATAATTCTGACTTTAACTGTATAGTGGAATAACAGACTAATGGCAATATATTTACTATAAACCTTTGTACTTTATGCACTGCATGCATGTATAGCCTATTTTGTATACTATTGTCCATCCAATTTATTCTGACTTGTTCTTCACAGAAAATGAGTCAAGGACAATGAATCTTAGAAAAAAAAAAAGATTTTTGTAAATTTGAACACGTTAAGTTTGAGTTCAGTTTAAATGTAGGTGCTAAACTTCATCAAATGGTTCAAAACACATTTAAAGTCTGAATTATTCGTCCTGATTTAATAGCCCATGTATATTTTCCCCAATTTCTGTTTAATGGAGAGATATTTTGCCACATGGTATAACTCTCTCTTTCTCTCCCAAGTAATAATGTTTGTTACAGAAATAAATCTCATTATTTTGATATGTCATTATATGACTTGGTCATGATGGTAAGAATAGGCATTATTATGAGATTAATTATTTAAAAAAATATCTCATTATTGAAAGTAAGTCTCCACCTATTATTACTGAGAAAGTAAGTCTATGTTTCACACTGTGACATTATGATAAGATTTCCTATATAATTTTATTTAACGGGGAAACTAGCTTACCTGCGTCCAATCCCGGCTAACTTCTGGAAAGGTAGAGTAGCCAATAGCGTTAGAGATAACAAGAAAACCAAGTCCCGCCCTAGGACTCACAAAAATCTAAACTGTTTCGCGCGAGCAGAGAGAAGAACCAGCGAGCGAGCGGAGAGAACTGATCGCGCGCGCGCTGTAGGCATGACCTCGCTCGCGAGAGCGTACATCGTGCGCACAGATGATAATGTGCACGCGCGGGACTTGTTTTCTCGCGCTGGATCACTTGAGCGCGCGCGTGAAGATCCCCTGTGCGCTCGCGAGCTGTAATTTTCTCGCGTGTAGACCTGTAATCTGCTCACGGTTCACTTCTCCTCACGCGCAAACATCACCGCTGCGCTCGATTTATATTGGCATTGATTTGCCGCCATAAGACGAGTCGGACATGATATTTAAGATCCCACATGAAATTTAAGACCTCCTTATGGAAAATTACAGAATTTAAGACATTTTCAGACCTTAAAAATCGAAAATTTTATTTAAGACATTTTAAGACTTTTTAAGGACCCGCGGGGACCCTGTAATAACTAATTTCTATTAACTGATTTATTTTATCTTTGCATTGATGGCAGTAAATAATATTTGACTAGATATTTTTCAAGACACTTCTATACAGATTAAAGTGACATTTAAAGGCTTAACTAGGTTAATTAGGTTAACTAGGCAGGTTAGGGTAATTAGGCAAGTAATTGTATAATGATGGTTTGTTCTGTAGACTATCGAGAAAAAATATAGCTTAAAGGGGCTAATAATTTTGTCCCTAAAAAAAGTGTTTATAAAATTAAAAACGGCTTTTATTCTAGCTTAAACAAAACAAATAAGTCTTTCTCCAGGAGAAAAAAATATTATCAGACATACTGTGAAAATTTCCTTGCTCTGTTAAAACAACATTTGGGAAATATTAAAAAAAGAAGAAAAAAAATCGAAGGGGGCTAATAATTCTGACTTTATTTATACTTTATTTGAAATATTCAAGTGACTAATTACTGCTTTTATTATTAATTGCATTATATATTATTAATTTGTACATTTACATTTATAAAAATATATTATTTATTTATCCAAAGCAACATATTTTACAGTTATTTTTCAGTGATTGTGAATCAAAGCCTTTAAAAAAGAAAAACGTAAAATAAAACAAGTGAATACCTTTACATTCTTGTATTTTTAAAGAAAATCACACAATCACTATTTACTACCATTCACACATGATTTGCATGAGAAATCCTCCTAAAGTTGCGGGTTTTCTCCATCTCGCTGGTACAGTGTACAGACACGCTGGTTTATTTTTAGCGGCACAGTCAGCCGTTCTCACTGTACGGCAGGTGCTTGAAGTCGGCTGATTGTTCCTGTCCTAGATCACTTTTCTGAGAGTGAGACTATTAGAGCTCCAGCATTGACCACCAGAGAGATCCGCAGCCCCTCTGGAGCTCATTACACTCACACACTCATCCAGAGCTGCAGGGGGCTTTAGCACTGAATGCTGGAGTTGCAGAAAACAGCCAATAAACACTAATGACTGAACAACATCAGTGTGTTTCTTATAGTCCTTATACAGTGTACGAGTCTGGGCTTTCAGATCGTATAAGTTTTAGTTTTTAAACATCATAATGCATTTTAAATGCAAAATAAATTCATATTTTAGGCGTGTTTGGACATGAAGAATTGTTATTTTATAATAATAATAATAATAATAATACTAATTCAATATATTTATATTTTCTAGACATTCAAAAATATTTACATAACTATATATTTTGTCAATTAAAACTATATGGTATTTGATTCTTAATAATAAGTGAATGTGAGGAAAAAAGAAACATTTTATTAAATAAAAAAATAAATAATTTCTTGTAAATAAAAAAAAATACCTAGAAACACTCGAATATATATACAGGTATATATATATATATATATATATATATATATATATATATATATATATATATACATATATATATATATATATATATATATATATATATATATATATATATATATATATATATATATATATATATATATATATATATATTATGGTTTTATGTAGACTTAATTAAAATCTTTTGAATTTCAATGAAAAATTATATGAATTATATTCAATGAAAATATTAAGAAAATATTTAAAAATATTCAATAAAAATATAAATAACATACAAAAACCTACAAATTAAGTCTAAAAATTAGGTGAGATATGGGAAAAGCATGCATGTGTATAATAATAATAACAACAACAACAATGTATGTGTATGTATGTAGTTATATGTTATTTTAGATGCGATTAATCTGAATTGGTTTGACAGCACTTATTGAAACATAATATAACAAATACACATTTATATCGCAAAAGTGCGCTGACACTGATATAACTAGATCCTTTTCATTTTAAAGAGGGCATTTAAATGGTCGTGAAGCATTTGCAAAGTTTCAGTCTTCTCTGAAACGATGTCTCTCTTTAGGCCAATTACAACATAAACATTAAAAGAAGATAATATAATTTCATTATTTTGCATTTGTTTTTCGAAATTACAGTTGAAGTCAGAATTATTAGCTCCCCTTTGAAATTTGTTTTCTTTTTTAAATATTTCCCAAAATATGTTTAAGAGAGCAAGGAAATGTTCACAGAATGTCTGATAATATCTTTTCTTCTGGAGAAAGTCTTATTTGTTTTATTTTGGCTAGAATCAAAGCAGTTTTTAATTTTTTAAAAACCATTTTAATTTTTCAACAAACCATCGTTATACAGTAACTTGCCTAATTTACCCTTACCTGCCTAGTTCACCTTATTAACCTAGTTAAGCCTTTAAATGTCACTTTAAGCTGTATAGAAGTGTCTTGAAAAATATCAAGTAAAATATTATTTACTGTCATCATGGCAAAGATAAAATAAATCAAATTATTAGAGATGAGTTATTAAAACTATTATGTTTAGAAATGTGCTGAAAAAAATCTTTCCGTCAGACAGAAATTGGGGAAAAAATAAACAAGCAGTCTAATAATTCTGACTTCAACTATATATATGTAAATATGACATGCATTGTAGAGTTCTACTATAATCAGTTCATTATTAAACTTATAATTGAGTCATTAGTCATTTAATACATATAACGGCTTACCTTAAAGACGAAGGATTCATTGAACACTGGGTTGAGGGTCTTCTTGTGCACCTTGGTGTCGTACTTTTTCTTCTTATCTGGTAGAATGAAGACTTTAACATAAGGGTCAGACGTTCCTCCAGAGTCCATGGAGATCAGATCGGCACACTGCAGGATTCCCACGGTCAGCTGAGGAAATAAACATTTAGGATATGTAGGGGAGTAGCTTATTTTGAAATGTACTAAAGCAAACGTACAAAATTCCGCAAATAAAAAGACAAAGTATAAAGTATACTTATATTCAGGGCTTGACATTAACTTTTTTTTTTTATCACCAGCCACTGTGGCTAGTAGTTTTCCACCATTACTAGCCACTTGCCATCTTCACTAGCCACAATTTTATTATTGGGAAAATATATTTTATAAACATAAATATGGCTTTGACATGCTAAAACTACTTGATTTAGATTTTGTGTTGCGTCCACATGCCTCCTCATTTATTTCACTTTTTGTATGTCGTGTATGAGCTTGCTCAACAATCATGAGCAAATGGGTCATATTATTACAATTAGTTTTTGTTTCAAAGAATTCAAAGAAAAAATTTGTTTCAGAGCTTAAAATGAAGGATTTACCCAGTTTATCTCTGACCACACCAAACACAAATAATTAATTATTTCTTAGCCACAAATTTTAAATGTGTCAAAATATGCAAAATACAGCTGCATGCTATTCATTTTATTTAACAAAACGTAATCTATCCTGGCTAAATGTCAAAGATCACCACTTAACTACACATAAATGCAACCCAGGCTCATTATGGAAACGTAGCCCAGCGGTTGTTTTTGGAGGCCGCAAAATATGTCCCGGGAGGTACGTATTTGTGCAGTTTTTGTTTTCGCAAATCTGTGAGAGGCCGCTGTACGTGCTTTTTTGCGTCTCGAAAGCCTCTCAGGAGCGCGTGCCGTTTGCGCTCTTGCTGTTCTCGTGCGAAAAGCCGCCGGAGGCCGCTATCAAGCGACCGTCTGTCCCAAGCAACGATTTCCAAAAGCTGTATAGAAATAAAAAAAAGCAAAAGCCCTCGTCCGATTTTGAACGCGTTTTCGGATTTCACCGCATTCTCGTCCTGTCGCAAACTCGTTCGCTTTTATTTTTTGGGTTCTGTTTTTCATCTTACCTGATTTCTGAAACCGCTCTTCCCCGGACTCGAACCAGGTCGTCGTCGCCGCGGCCAGCTTCTCCTCCTCCTCCAGGCCTCAGGTACGCCGACGTAACACCACAAGCTAAACGGACAAACTGGTTCTGGCGGGAAGCGAAGCGTTCGCTTGAAAAAAAACTAAATGCGTCCATACGTACCTCCGGCCACGTAAATCGCGGTCTCCAGAAACGTCCGCGGGGCAACGTTTTCAGAATGAGCCTGGGTTGCATAAATGGGAAGTTAATCTCCCATTAAAGCAATGTTATTGTAAAAAATCCTAACTAAACCATGTTAACGCAAAAGAAAGCAGGTAAACAACATACTGAAAAGGTAGTGAAAGGATAATCACACACACAAGGTTAATGTTAGAACTATGAATAATCTGTTCAAAGAATGGTTACAGCAAAAGCAACCGGTGCTGCTTACAAAAAAACTGATCTGGAACTCTTGAAAGCAGCAAGACTGTGGGTGCATGCTCATCACATTTTGACTAGTCTATTTTAAAGAAACCCCTTCACATCAGTTGTGTTTCTAGACAGAGTTGCTTCACGCAAGGAAGTGAGAGCACACATGCATTTAAAACAACCTCAGCTGTTAGCGCGAATGATTATCCTCTCATTCGGTATTCACTTGCTTTCTATTTGCATGCATATTGGGCCATCCTTTGTTGAACCCTGCTTTTGAGAATTATTACCTGTGAAAATTATTTTCAACAAGCCAAAGTGGCTAGTGGGAATGTCTGTCCGCTGAAATCTAATCACATTAATTTCAAACCGTGCTTATAATATGCATTTGATGACAGTGGTTACTATCCACCACTAGTATGAAGGTGAAATGAACTCAACTTTTTTTCCTTTTTGCATGAATGATATTTACATGGACACACTATCGATGAATAAAGAATTATTTTCACCAAGTTCTTTGCACAACACCATATAAACACCACAAAACAACTCAACACTGTCCATGATATGTAATGTTCGTGTCATCTATCTGTCTCCATATGGTTAACTTTTCTGGAGTGGTCCGTTTACTTGGTAACCGTACATGTTATTTTCTAGCATAACAACCACTTAGGGCTCCATGCATCTTAAAAATGGGATTTGATTGCATTGGAAAACCAGTCAGCAATATGGTTTATCTGTCATTAGTGTTTGTCTAAAGTCATCTTGGTGAGCTGTGAGGAGCTCTAATACCTACAGCTGTGACTCAGCTGAAAGTGAAGCACATGACTGAACACCGTCATTAGTAAAAATACAGTGCAGCAAGAGCACAAACTCTCTCTGAGACCACCATAAAGACAAGTCTGAAAAGATGTATTTGTTAAAGGAACAGTTCACCCGAAAATACTAACTCTGTCATTCTTTATTCCGACTTGTGTCATTCCACACACAAGCACACTGTCTTTATTTCTGTGCCACAAAATGAGAAACCGCCACAATTTTATATTAATTATGCAATGTAATGTGTGTTTATATGACACATTTATTGTGTTTGGCCATACACCCAAAGCGCACACAGGACAAAGCCGCCACAAGACAGGGGCGCTAGTGCGCTCACCACACACCAGCTATAGGGGGAGTGGAGACAGTGATACAGCCAATTTGGAGCCAGGACACCTGGGTTACATGTCTTCTCTTCACGAGAAGTGCCATGGGATTTTTAATGACCAAAGTAAGTCAGGACCTCGGTTTAACGTCTCATCTGAAAGACGGCACTCACTGAGCAGCATAGAGTCCCCTTCACTGTACTAGGGCATTAGGACTCAGACTGTAGGTTGTGCACACCATGCTGGCTTCACTAACACCACATTCAACAGCAACCAAATTTTTTTCATGTGGTCTCCCATTTAGGTACTGACCAGGCTCAGCCCTGCTTGGCATCAGTGAGTAACCGGTCTTTGGTCTTACAGGGTGACATTATATTATTAATTAATTAATTAATTTTCTTTTTGCCTTAGTCCATTTATTAATCTGGAGTCGCCACAGTGGAATGAACCACCAACTTATCCAGCATATGTTTTAAGCAGCGGATGCCCTTCCAGCTGCAACCCATCACTGGGAAACATCCAAACACACTCCTTCACACTCATACACCATGGACAATTTAGCCTACCCAATTCACCTATAGCGCATATCTCTGGACTTGTGGGGGAAACCAGAGCACCCGGAGGAAACCCACGCCAACACTGGGAGAACATGCAAACTCCACACAGAAATGCCAACTTACCCAGCCGAGGCTCGAACCAGTGACCTTCTTGCTGTGAGGCGAAAGCACTACCTACTGCACTACCTCCGCATCACCGATTTTATATTATATTATATAATATTATATAATATTATATATATATATATATATATATATATATATATATATATATATATATATATATATATATATATATATATATATATATATATATATATATGAGACACAATGACTGACTTTATTGACAAATAAAAATAAAGGCTTTCTTCTAAAAATATTTCGGAGAAAAGGGACTTTTACATTTTATTTTACTCTAATTTATAATATTAATATTTATAAATTAATATTACCTAATTTAATAAGTTTAAAAATATGAATAAATAAAAAATAAATAGACTCAAAAATCATTTACCACAAAATATGAATACAAGCTGATCAAACTGAATTTCCTTCGGCTTAGTCTCTATTTCAGAGGTCACCACAGCAAAATGACCCGCAATCTATTCTGGCAATAAGGTTTTTATGCAGCGGATGCCCTTCCAACCACAACCCAGCAATGGGAAACACCCACACACTCTCATTCACACACACACTCATACACTAGGGTCATTTAAGTTCATTCAATTCACCTATAGCGCTTTGTTGGACTGTGGGGGAAACCGAGCACCCGGAGGAAACCCACACCAACACGGCGAGAACATGCAAACTCCACACAGAAATGCCAACTGGACCAGCTGGGATTTAAACCAGCGACCTTCTTGCTGTGAGGAGATAGTGCTATCCACTGAGCCACCGTGTCACCCTTGATTAAATATCTTTATCTTAAAACTGATTAAAAAAATAACTTACGTTTTAAAAATTATATTTTAAAAAATCTAATTAGTTTTTCTGAGAACAACATACTGTATTTGGGAATGTCTTGATTGACCAATCAGAATCAAGTAGTAATATTTATAATTATATATGTAGTCATCTAATTTAACTGTATTATAAAATGTTCCCTGCAGTGCCTTAAATCCAGCATCTTTACCTTGTTATCCTGGAAGTCGTAATCCAAAGAATATTGAAGCTTTCCCAGTTTCTCCACTTCTTTCTCCTCTTCCTCTTTCTCCTCCTCTGTCAAACCGGTTTCTCCTTCTTCATCGTCATCATCCTGTTGTTTCTGCGGGTGCAAATGTTAAACGTTTTAATCATGTTGACATCCGGAATATGAGTATATATGTGGTTCCTGTCTATAAGCATGCCACAAGCTCAGGGCCCGGTCAGTTGCAGACAGTACAGGTTGGAGAGATGCTTTTCTATTTTAAATCTGTCAAAGCAGACTTGGAGTAATGTTGTCATTCAGGGCTGGATGTTGAAAATGACTCGAGTTCGCAATTTTTATTGGTAACACTTATGTTGTAAAACAGTTTAATTGGTTAATACGATTATATTTTGTATATACACTCAGCGGCCACTTTATTAGGTACACCTGTTCAACTGCTCGTTAACACACATTTCTAATCAGCCAATCACATGCCAGCAACTCAATGCATTTAGGCATGCAGACATGGTCAAGACGATCTACTGCAGTTCAAACCGAGCATCAGAATGGGGAAGAAAGGTGATTTAGGGGATTTTGAATGTAGCCCGTTGGTGCAAGACAGGCTGGTCTGAGTATTTCAGAAACTGCTGATCTACTGGGATTTTCACGCACAACCAATCTCTAGGGTTTATAGAGAATATTCAGAGAAAGAGAAAATATCCAGTGAGTGGCAGTTCAGTGGGTGCCTAGGCCGTGTTGATGCCAAAGGTCAGAGGAGAATGGCCAGACTGGCTCCAGCTGATAGAAAGACAACATTATCTCAAATAACAACTCGATATGTACACAAATGGCCTCCACAGTCACCAGATCTCAATCCAATAGAGCACCTTTGGGATGTGGTGGAACAGGAGAATCACATCATATACGTGCAGCCGACAAATCTGCAGTAACTGTGTGATGCTATCATGTTAATATGGAGCAAAATCTCTGAGGAATATTTCCAGTATCTTGTTGAATCTATGCCACGGAGGATTAAACCCGGTACTAGTAAGGTGTACCTAATAAAGTGGCCGGTGAGTGTAGATTCAAAAGAGCTTTTTGGCAGCACTAGAAGAATACTGTTATTGATATGCATAAAGAGTCATGCAAGCATTTCCTCCTCATCTGCATGATAAATTGAACTGTTCATCAGTGATGCTCCAGGGAACAAGTGATGACAGCAAATATTTAAAGAAGAACAGGCTCCTTTGTGCTATTCTGGGCATATGAAATGCTGAAATGCCGTTCTTGTGTGGTTTTGAACATCATCCAAAATAAACTATAACGTGCAGAATACATTACTTTACATTTCTCAAACAGGTCACATGTTCGACACTATACAGTGGCCCAAAAATATTTGGCAACCAAGCCACACTTTGAAATGTCCGAAAGTGATTTAGTGATAATAGCATTAACATTCATAGTAGGGCTGCACGATATTGAAAAATCGTATTTATGTTTCTGCGATAAATATGAAAAGATGGTTTGAGTAGCTCTATTTGCCGATTTTCTGGTGAGTCTAACACAGGGGTGGGCAAACTCTGTCTTGGAGGGCCGGTGTCCTGCACAGTTTAGCTCCAACACTAATTAAAAACACCTGAACATGCTAATCAGTGTCTTCAAGATCTCTAGAAATCTTAAACCAGGTGTGTTTTGTTTAAAGTTGGAGCTAATCTATGCAGGACACTGGCCCTCCAGGACCGAGTTTGCCCAACCCTGGTCTAACAGTATTCAGGAACAATAATGAAACAATCACAATGTTAATCAAATGCTTTTCTTCCTCTGCTTCGTCCTGTTTCTAGTCCAAATATCTAAAAATTCTTAGATCAAGTAATACTATTGTTTTGTTTCCACCTTAACACTTTACAATAAGGTTCATTAGTTAATGCGTCTACTAACATGAACTAATCATGAACAACACTTGTACAGCATTTATTAATCATAATCGAACATTTACTAATGCATTATTAACATTTAAGTCCATGCTTGTTAACATTAGTTAATGCACCGTGAGTTAACATTTAAACAACTGTATTTTTTTATTAACTAACGTTTATTAACATGAATAAATACTGTAGTAAATGTATTGTTCATTGTTTGTTCATGTTAGTAAATGCATTACTTAACATTAACTAATGAACCTTATTGTAAAGTGTGACCAATTAATAGTTATTTTGTTTAAAATAAGCTAAATTATCTGCCAGTGTAATAAGTAAAATAATCTTGTTTTTGTTTTGAAACGTAGATATTTGGACTAGAAACAAGACAAAAATTCTAAGCAAGAAAAACTTTTAGTTGCAAAAATCGTATCAATTCTGTATAAATAATTCTATAAAATAAATCTGTCACACCTCCAAACATATTTTTTTTTGTGCTCAAATGTTCTAAGCTCTCTTGAAATGATCAGTCACAAGCCTTTCAAAACACATGCAAACTTTACAAATCACATGTGTTCTGTGGCTCCTGGTCAACTATAATCTAGACTCAACATTGCATATCTTGTGATGTGACTATTGCAAATTCTCACATTGCGATATCGATGCTAAAACGATATATTATGCAGCCCTAATTCATAAACATTATTACTATCATGAGTACCTGTATTAACCCTTTATCAGACGAATAACCATACACTGAAAAAAATGATGTCTGCAAAACTGTTGCAAACAATTTATTTGTGTTGAATTTAAACAAACAAATTTAATTGGATAATATTCTACTTAATTTGTGTTTAAATTGAGCTGAAATAAATTGTTTACAACCATTTAACGTAAAAAAAAGAGTAAATCCAAAAAATCCTGTATATGTATATGGTACTTTTTTTTTTTTGTTTTTCATATTATTTTAGGTCATAAAAGGTCTTGTAATAAACCCTTATGACATGGGATCATTCAATGAGTATCTCAGCGATTGCCCTATAAAGGGTTAACAACCTATCACATTAAAAAAAAGAATAATGTTAATAATTCTCATTATTAATATTACATTTTAGCATAAGATATCAAATCAAGCCTCATTCATACGTCTAAAACGCAACTAGCCCAGCAGGCACAGGACATCAGCATGACATCAGATTGACGTTGTACCCCAACGTCGTGGGATGTAGCATTTTATTTGGAAATTAAAATCGGGTTGGTGTCAGAACCCAACGTCAATGTCCAACATCGGAGAGACGTTGCATTTGGGTTACTTTCCAACGACACCTAAAAACAACAAAATATCAACGCTTAATGGTGTTACCACTTGAGGTTGTGTGGACGTTACTAATATGAAGTCTATCGGACATTGGATTTTGGCCATACTTGGAGAATAAATCTCAGTATTTGACTTCAGTATGATGTTGGTTTAAGATGTTGGCTCAACAATGGATTTTGGCCACGTTCCAACCAAACCTAAAATCAACAAAATATCAATGTCATTTCATGTCATTATTGGACATCAAAATAACATCGTCCTAAACATTAAACGGCGACCTAAATCTAACTAATATTAACGTCTTATGACGTTGTGTGTCTGCTGGGTGGTATGATATTTTAATGCCTAACATAATTACATTCAAATATTTACAAGTGTGGTTGAAGTGTCCAAATAGTTTTTGAGGTCACTTTATGTAAAGATGCATTCTTACAGTTGAAGTCAGAATTATCAGCCCCCCTGAATTATTTTTTCAGCACATTTCTAAACATAATAGTTTTAATAACTCATTTCTAATAACTGATTTATTTTATATTTGCCATGATGACAGTAAATAATATTTGATAAATTTAGATATTTTTCAAGACACTTTTATACAGCTTAAAGTGACATTTAAAGGCTTAACTAGGTTAACTTTTTAGGTTAGCCAGGCAGGTTACGGTAATTAGGCAAGTTATTGTATAACGATGGTTTGTTCTGTAGACTATCGAACAAATTAATAGCTTAAAGGGGCTAATAATAGTTACCTTAAAATGATGCTTAAAAAATTAAAAACTGTTTTTATTCTAGTCGGAAAAAAAAAAAAAAAAAAAATATATATATATATATATATATATATATATATATATATATATATATATATATATATATATATATATATATATACGGAGACCCAGAAGGGGGTTGAGTAATAGGTAAACATATTTTTGAAAGTTTTTGCGTTCACTTGCAAATATGTTTTGCGTTCCCTCGGAAAACTGTTGTTGGACAAACACTTCACTTTATACATGACAACCCTGTTTTTGACGGGATTGTCCCATATTTTACCATTATATCCTATTTTTAAGTATTTTCCAAAATTTCTCTCATATGTTTAATCTTGAAAGCATGTTGAAATTAATATAAAAATGTCTGAATTCACCTTCTTTCCATTAAAGCTTAGCGTCGATCAGCGCCCCTCATGCAACCTCTGAATCAGTAAATGCATGTGTAAGCGCTGACGGACCCCCAGATCAGCTGTACACACCATTTAAAGAGGAGCTAAAGTGCAGGACAATTTGGGATTCGGGTGTGTGTTTAAACCAACACAATCTTTCGGCAATTCTAGCTTGATCTCATGAGAAAACGTAAGTATTCCATGTTTTGCCAGATTAGTGGCTAATTTGTACAAATTCGTATGAGTTCAGTTGTACGAAATTGTACGATTTTAAAAAGGAGGCGTGGCACCTAACCCCACCTCTAAACCCAACCGTCATTGGGGGATGAGCAAGTCGTACTAAATTGTACGAATTAGATCGTAAAAATTCATATGAATTAGCCGCTAAATCAAAAAGTTACGAATTGCCGTGAGATTGTGCTGGGCAATTCGTAACTTTTCAATTTAGTGGCTAATTCGTATGAATTTGTACAATCTAATTTGTACAATTTAGTACAACGGTTAAAGTGTGCTTTCGTTATATATCAGTGGTAAGTGACACCTCTGTTATCTAACAAAACAAAACAAAACGAGAGGTTCATTTGCTGCTCTTCACTTGTTTAATAATAGAGGTGTCACATTAAATGGCGTGTACAGAAGCTGATCTGGGATCAGTTTATCATACTGAGCGCGTCCATCAGTCAGCGCTTATACATGCATTCACTGATTCAGAGGTTGCATGAGGGGCGCTGATCGACGCTCAGCTTTAATAGAAAGAAGGTGAATTCAGACATTTTTATATTAATTTCAACATGTTTTCAAGATTAAACATATGCAAGAAATATGGGAAAATACCTAATAATAGGATATAATGGTAAAAATATGGGACAATCCCAGCAAAAACAGGGTTGTCATGTATGAAGTGAAGTGTTTGTCCAACAACAGTTTTGCGAGGGAACACAAAACATATTTGCAAGGAAATGCAAAAACTTAAAAAAAAACATCTTTACCTATTACTCGTTTTTTTTTTCTCCCACCCATTTTTATTTCTTCCACCCATTTTTTCCTCCACCATCACGGCCCCTCTGGGGTCTTTGTACAAATAAGACTCTCTCCAGAAGAAAAAATATTATCAGACATTCTGTGAAAATTTCCTTGCTCTGTTAAACATAATTTGGGAAATATTTAAAAAAGAAAAGAAAATCAGTGGGGGGATAATAATTCTAATTTCAACTGTACCTGTGTAATATAAAGCAGTAAATTAGAAGAACTTTACAATTTGGTGCTTAAAGTTATTTCATAATTTTCTAAATATTCAATGTTAACGATAAAATAAAGAATTTTTGTAACGTGCCACCAAAGAAAATTGCCACTCAAGTCAGTTCCTAACCATTTCCATATATCAACAAATTAAAGGGCACAGCAGGAAATGTACGAGAATTAAAAACAAATTGGTAAATTTTCCATGTATTAAAAAAATAAATGACTTGTTTTTTGTTAAAGTAAATTCAACTGATTATATGATCATAAACAGCGAACAGCTCATGACAAGCATGATGTTTTACATTTACGTCTTACTGCTTTTAGTGCAACTCAACAGCCGTGCCCTTTAACACATGCATTCAGTGTGAGTCTTGTGGGTCTTTTCTTACTAACTCTAAACAGGATTAGTGAGTTAATTAGTTATTCCATTCAGACCTCCTACATAATTATGCCTCTTTGTTATTGCATTATTGTTATTTTTTTGGTCCACTTTCCATTTGCATTGTAACTTTCCTTTGTTTTTTTAATTGTATTGTCATCAAGCAGCAGGTACAAAAGGCTTAAAACAAGGAAGTTACAACAGCCATTCCATCCAATCCCACCCACGCGGTGCTTGCCAAACAGCTGTGCCGTTCATCCGTCCACCTACCGTAGCGCCGACGCCATGAGCGTCAAGAAATGCGGCGCATTAGACACATAGCGGGAGGAAGGAGAGCAGAGAGAGAGGGAGAGGTTGAACTCACGACACACCGAAAAACAGAACGAAACACAGTCAAGACAGTGAACAACACCAAGAGCACTAGTCTGAGAAATGACACACTGCGATGCAATATATAGGTTTGGCATACAAATGTTTTAAAAGCCATGCTATAAAATGTGTGTAAAACAGCAGATGAAGAATTTATCGACAGTGAATACCCTAAAGTGAGCGTCTATGCTAACGAAATAAAGAAAATACATTTTTGAAAAAATAAATAGTGCATTAACTGTGCAAAGTATTTGATTTTAGTCATTACAGCTGGTCAGTGGGTGGCAAAAGTTAAGCAAACTTTAAAATGCACTTGAAACGATTCATTCAAAAGAATGAATTAAGCAATAAATCAAGTGACTTTCATTATAAGTGAGTCGCTGAATCATTCACTCAACATATTCACTCAGAAACACTCGTTCATTCCATGATATATATTGCGATTGCTTTTTGAGTCTGAATCGTTCACTTGACTGATTTGTTCAAAAACACTAATTCATTTAGTGATAACTCATCTGGGGTGCATTTCCGAAAATCGTTAGCCAATTAAGATCGCAAGTTTCGTCGTTACAAACATAGTTTGTTGATTTTGCGTTTCCCAAATCCATCGATCCAACGAACATTCGCAAACTGCGTTGCAAACTTGAGCACTCGCAACTATACCTCTGGAGCTGTAGTTAGAAGCATAGTTCCTGGCTGTGTTCTATTCCCACTTATCCCCCATATGTCCGATTCATTTAGAACCATTAAACTTGGAATGATTAAAAATAAAGTTGTAATTTGCTTTCAAAGTATTTTTTTACCGTTCAGTTTTAGCAGTCTTCGTGTTTACAACCATGCTCCCTTCGCAGTGCACTTTAAAAAAAACATTGATGTAATTTTGAACACAACCTCATGACTCGTGACTGTTTTTATGAGTGACTCAGTGAATCATTCACTTACAGTAACATAGTCATTCAAAACACTGATTCATTCAATGACAAATAATTTGATTGTCCTTCTGAGTTAATCTCTAATTCATTCACTTGACTGATTGGTTCAAAAGCAATAATTAATTCAGTGATAAACCAATTAAATGTTATGATTGAATAACTGAATCATTCACTCAACTGATTTGTTCAAAAGCACTAGTTGATTCAACAATACATGAAGTGACTGTCTATATGATTGAGCCACTGAATCATTCACTTAGTAGATTCATTTTAAAACACTGATTCATTCAATGATATATTGTGTGACAGCCTTTTGAGTTCACTTAAATGATTTGTTCAAAAGCACTATTATAACAATAGCTGTATTTCAGCTTCATCTGAGTCTGTCTCTGTCACTGACTGCTGTTTATCTGACGTAACCCATGATGAGTAAACACGTACGTGGGAGCAGTGGGCGGGGAGAAGAAGCTCATTTGCATTTAAAGCCACAGGTTACAAAAACAATCTACACTGTACTCAGAAACCAAAATGGGCAGATTCTGGAGGCTATAATAAATAATCTGATGGGTATATTGAGCTGAAACGTTACAGACACATTCTGCAGACACCAAAGGCTTTTCTTCCATATTGTAAAAGGGGTAAAATAGGTGCGTTTTAACCATTTTACTACATATAACTTAATATATACACTTATTTAATAGAATGACCTTTAAAGCTTCTGTTTCATTGTATGATCATAATCAAATGGCCGATACTCTTGTTTTGGAACATCTAGTGTGTCATTTCTCTTCAAAGAAAACGAAACACTCACAATTACTGACGAACACAATAAAGCAAACCATGAAGCTAATCACATAACAGACTCTCCTTCATTAGTTTAACCCACACTAAAGTGGTCTGATGCTTGTTTGCATTTCTTAATGAAGCAACACTAATTTGAGCTGATGTTAACACAGAAGTACATATCACATGGTTTTAACTCTACAATCAAACTGAAATTATTATTATTAAACGCTGTCATGACGGATGCCCTGTTACATACATCTCCGCCCTGCATGTTCTTCATGTTGAAGCCGTCCTTTCCCTTTTTGCCTTTTTTGTTCTTCTTCTTCTTACAGCAGCATTTCTTGATGATACAGAAGCAGCAGGTGAGGATGAGGAGGGCGGCCACTACAGCGATGGCGATGAGCGCCCATGGAGGCACTGCAAAGCATCATGGGAACAAATTCAGACAGATTTATTCAGAAGATGAGCAACTTGTATTCTTGATGGTGAATAACCAAATAGCAAGCCTCAATATGATGAAATATTGCACATTTAACCATGCTATCATTTGCTAAATTAAAGCTGCCCACATTAAAAAGTACAATAGGAAATTATAGTTGTTCTGACCCATACATGCTTACTCACAGCAGAATGAACCACCAATTTTGACCCATATTAGTAAAGTGTATTATATTGAATTAAATTTTACAACATAATGTTGTAATAACTGTACTGAACTGTTCTACTGTAATAAATATATACTTTAGTTTTTAGTACAGAAATAAACTGGTGTGCTATAATATTCCCTCTATCTGGACTGTTCCCAAAGCTACACTTATAATCTCATCATGATTTTTAAATCAAGAACATCATAATTAAAAATTGTACACTACTTTTTTGTATTGGTATTGACCCCCTCTTCAAAACTATCTTTTTAAAAAGGGGCTTGGCGGACTGTAGACTCAAAAGTAACCATCCACTGCTCTGATTGGCTAACAGTTTTGCATGTTAAAAGAGCGAAACAGGCAGTACAGTAGAAGTAGGTGTCAATCATATGTGGAGGTGGAGCTTATCCACTCTATTACGTCATTGAATAGAAGACTCCAGAACCAGTTGTTTTGGTAGACTGCCTTTAATATAAGCTGAGTTCTGAGTTCTAAAGACTTCTTGTGTGTAAACAAATTAAGGGTATTTTGGTTTATCAGTTTACGACCCCTTTAAAATAAAGTTAACACTTTGTAATTGTAAGTGGTGGTCCCCTTGCAACCTACAAACCACCGTCCACTGGTCCGTGGTAAAATTGTCAAGCGATGACCGGTCCACAGTGATACTGCTATAGACAGTCAACCCTTATGCTTCATTAGCATTATTTCTTTTGGGTTGTGCAGCTTAATTCACAGAATTTCTACAAAGTATGCTGTATTCTGTAAACTCCGTCACATTCATAATGCATATTTATTTCCCTCATTTAAAACATGAAGAAATGTGTACAGATTTATATTTTTCTGATCCCGTATTTCTGTGTTTTGTAGTTTTGAAAAATATAATCATATGTTTTAATATAATGTTAACAGATACTTTATCGGTGAATTTAAGCTAAGTTTTTACTGCAGATGTCACATCCATAACGCTGGAACAGCTCAAGACTGTAAAGCATCTGTGCAGGACTTACATGGGATCTTATCGATCTCATTGAGGAACTTGCTTTTGATCTCTTCGAAGACGTCGTTTTTGTTGACGGTGCCCTCAGACTCGGTGGAGTTGTCCGCCGGAGTGGAGACGGCAGGGGCCATGGTCATGGTGTGGGATGGGTGGGTGCCCCCTGGGCCCGTGGGCTCTGGACCCACCATGGCTTCGGGCTTCTTTTTGAAGAGGTTCCACTTCATGATCTCTGGCTTGACCAATCAGTGACCCTGGAGGAGATAGAGAGGAGATCAGATGGCTTCACACATATGGATTTTATTGATTTGATGCCGAGTGATAAAAAGGAGACATAAATTAAACTGAGATGCTTTATAGTGTTAAGTGAACAACTTTGATAAATGATGAATTCTACAATACCCACTGAATAACCACAATGGGCTCTATGCACAGCTGTTTTTCAGCTGGTGAAAGCTTAATGTATTTTCAATTTCGTAAGGTTCCCTTTTACAGCATCGATGTTGTAATGTAATTAAAATACAATCAGTTAAACAGATTTAAGCATTAAATTAGTTGTTCAAGCGCAAAACATGATGAAAGACCCTGCAAATGCTAGCGCCTTCATTAGTAGCAGACTAGCGCAAAAACTCCATTGAAAATACTGGGCTAAAATACATTTTCATATTTTGAAGGCATAGCAGGAAACAATGTAATTTAATGCAGTTCTTCTCTGAGACCCAAATTATATTGTATATCAATCAGGCACACCGTAAAAAATCCAACTTACAGATTGTTAACTCAGTTTAAAATTGTAAGTTAGATGGAGATATTTTTGACCTCAGAGTTATATTTACCAACGATTTACCTGCATGTTTGGAACTGTTTGTTCAATTAAAGTGAAAAAATCAGTTGAGGTAATTTTGAATTTTGATTTCTTCATTTGAGCGTTTACCGCTGAAAACAATAAAAAGCTGAGTTAACTTACAATTTTACAGCAAAATATGATCATATCACCCCAACTTTATCCTCCCTACTCTGGCTGCCTGTTTCGTATTGATTTTAAAATATTGCTTCTAACCCATAAAGTTTTAAAAAATCTAGCTCCTGTTTATCTAACTAACCTTCTGTCTCGCTACATTCATTCATTCATTCATTCATTCATTTTCTTGTAGGCTTACTCCCTTTATTAATCTGGGTTCGCCACAGCGGAATGAACCGCTAACTTATCCAGCAAGTTTTTTACGCTGCAGATGCCCTTTCAGCCGCAACCCATCTCTGAAAAACATCCACCCACACACACTCATACACTACGGACAATTTAGCCTACCCAATTCACCTGTACCGCATGTCTTTGGACTGTGGGGGAAACAGGAGCACCCGGAGGAAACCCACGCGAAGGCAGGGAGAACATGCAAACTCCACACAGAAACGGCAACTGAGCTGAGGTTCGAACCAGCGACCTTCTTGCTGTGAGGCGACAGCACTACCTACTGTGCCACTGCCTCGCCACGCTACAATCCAACACGCTCTTTAAGATCTCAAAACTCAGGGCTTCTGGTAGTACCTAAAATAGCAAAGTCGAGTAAAGGAGGTCGAGCCTTCTCATTTATAACTCCTAAACTCTGGAATAGCCTTCCTGATAATGTCCGAGGCTCAGACACACTCTCGCAGTCCAAACTAGATTAAAGACCTCTCTTTTTAGCAAAACATACACTCAGTGGATCACTCAGTGGTATGATACATGAATGTGCCCCACGCAGGTTTCTGCATCTCGTTTACATACACTATGAACAGCAGCTACACTAATTATTCTCTTTATTCTCTATTTCCACCTGGGGATACTCATCCCGAGGCCCTCAGACCACGCAGTGCCACTGATTCGATCCAAGACCAGCGACGAGATGATCCCAAGGTTTCCATAATCCTGGACCAGGCCGTATCCTGAGCAGCTGCTGCGGTGGTCATGGAGGAGTGGAGAGCATGAGACTGATTCCTGTGACACTCCAGGGACAACGAGTCTTCGCTGAGGTTTAGCATTCTCCAGCCTCCGGCGCCTAGACTGCAGCTCTGCACAAGACGTTTGGCCAGAGGAGAAATGCTTGTGCCCATCTGAGCCTGGTTTCTCATGAGGTTTTTTTAATTCTTCACTTTCGCCAATTGGTAAAGTTTTTTCCTCGCCGCTGTCGCCACTGGCTTGCGTGGTTCGGGATCTCAGCTGTGTATCGATGGATTTGCTCTTCAGTGTTTGGACTCTCAGTAGTGATTATTAAACCACACTGAACTGAGCTAAACTGAACTGAACTTAAACATTGAAAACTGAACTGACACTGTTTCATTTTACATTGATCTTTTATGTGAAGCTGCTTTGACACAATCTACATTGTAAAAGTGCTATACAAATAAAGGTAAAATGTATGAAATTATTCTCCCAGTATCGTGCAGCCCAACTTTGCATTAGTGATTCAGTTATTTTCCTGTTTATTCCTGTGCAGATGCTTTGAAATCTGCACTATATAATGCACTATAGAAATAAATGAGCAGACACTTCTAGAAGCCTGGAATGCTTTTAGTCTTAAAGATGAAAGAACAAGAAAAATCCTTCCGTCTGTGATGTTGGAAGGTGCAGCTTTTAAGAAAAACTCAAATGCAATTTTCACAGCGTGAGTATTATTATGAGGAACTTCAAACTAGAAGCTTCTTATCAAATAAATGACCATGAAGCAAGTGAAAATAAAACAAGGTTAAGACCTCTCGGAACCAATAAGCTTGGTGGACGGCTCTTTTAATAATGAGATGGATGGCTTTGCATTTAAATAATGAAAGACAGAGTCTGGATGTTAAAGGTTGCAGTGGAAGATAAACGGCAGAGACACTGCATGCGCACTGCAGGACAAAACAGAGACAGTCTGTCCTGGGACGCCTCAGCGGTTTCCACTTGTTCTGGATCCAGAAAGTTAAGCACTGTAGTAGAAACAGCATCAGATCCGGCGTTATTACTCAAAATGCCTTCTTTTATATGCATTGCAACAGATAGGAGAGAGAAAAGTGTCTCGGACTTGACTTTCCCTGCACGATTTAGCATTAAAATGTCAAATAATATCTGCTGGAACTTCTGATAGCACCTTGTGAATGACGATGTTTAGTAAATGAGAGCTGCTCTGTTGGCAGGTTGTACATTGTGCTAGATAATATTTCAAATGAAATGAAGCAGCAGGATGATGCAAGTTTAGGAAACTGTTTTGAAATGTGTGGAGATAAATATGTGCATGAAAATAAAAATAAGCCTATGCAGATCGCTGGAGAACTACACATTGGCCACAACAAGAACTACAACTACCAGGATGCTTTACACCAATCACTCCTGCCACAGCTGTCAGTCATTTGGACACACACACAGCTGCTGTTCGTTCCCACTGATTTCATGGACTATATATACACCACACTTTCACTTGCCTGTTGTTTGTTTTGTTTTGTTTATGTTGTTATGCTGCCTGTCCTGACCATTTGCCTGTTATTTTGACCACGTTCTTCGGATTATCCTCCTGCCCCAGTTTGTACCATTGCCTGCCTGACTACTCTACATTATTAAACTGCATGTGGATCCTCATCTCCATTGTTACAACTAGATGACAAGGTTGAAAATGTGTTTTGTTTTATAGATATATCTAACAATCACAAAACATTGCATACATATTTTTAAAGTAATTTAATTTTGCATATTTAAAGAAAAACTGAAAAAAAAAAATTAAAATGTAATTATTATTATATTAAATTATATTAAAGAGGAATCTCCTATTGTCTGCTGAACTATCTTAACCTTAGCCATTTTCTGTGCATAATGCCCATAAGATAAAATTTAAAAAGAAACTAAAACAAATAAAGATACTAAATGACAATCAGGAAAAAGCGATAAACAAAAAATATTTTTTTGCCACTAATAGATACAAATAACAACAAAACATTGCATAAAAATTGTTTTATTTAAATATTAACAACAATAAAATTAAATTACATAAACAGTTAATCATAAAATAATTCTAAAATATCAATAATTTTATTAATACTAATTTATTATTATTATTATTACTGTCACAATCACCAGAGATCTAACCACCATAGATTGCTGGATATCATTCACATTCTCGCGAACTACAAATCTGCCATGCTATGACTACATATTCGGTCATGCACCACACACACAACCATTTCCTGATCGTGACTGATTGCAAACACACAGCTGATGCTGCTCAAGTACTGATTACACACATATAAATACAGCACACTAAAGCTGCGGTCACACTGGGCTTTTCCTTCCATAGACTTCCATTCATATGCACGTGACAGACGGGAAACACAGGGTCATGCGTGAGGCCAGACGGAATCTGCGAACGTTTTTTGCTATTTCTGCAGAGAATTTTGGTAAAAATCTGCTACAATTTTAGCTAATGAAACATGAATAGCATTGCTCAAAAAGAAAATCACACGGAGTGAACCACCAATTTATCCTGCATATGTTTTACACAGCAGATGCCCTTCCACCTGCAACCCAGTACTAGGAATCATTCATACACACCCATACACTAATTTAGTTTATTCAATTCACCTGTACCGCATGTGTTTGGGCTGTGGGAAAACCGGAGCACTCTGAGAAAACCCACGCCAACATGGGGAGAACATGCAAACTCCACATAGAAATGCCCACGGACCCAGCTGGGACTCGAACCAGTGACCTTTTTGCTGTGAGGCGACAGTGCTGTTACCACTGAGCCACAGATTCCAATCAACTAATTGAATAATTTAATTTAATAAACTAATTTAAAAAAAACACTAAGTGCCTAAATGATTCCAGATCATTAAAGTAAACATCTCTAGTTTGTTAATAAAACTGTAGTGTAACACACACAAAAAAATAATATATATATATATTTTATATATATATATATATATATATATATATATATATATATATATATATATATATATATATATATATATATATATATAGCTACTGTCATTTCCTTCTGCTTTTCAGGAGTTTCATCTGAAATCTGAAGAAAAAATAATCTACGACCGTCTCTTTCCCCACCACCCAACCATAAATACTAATCAATACTAATCTAAACAAAGCCAGATATTGACTATCATCCACACTCTCCCCTCTTCTCAGCAAAATCCAATGGCTTTGATTTAGCAAATGCACAATTCTCGGATAAATCTCCAGAAGGACTCGATCTTCAGCCTCAACACATGCGAAACCCAATCTGCAGTATTTAGGCTCAATCAGTGCTGATAGCGGCGTTTGAGGACTGGCATTGATTTTGTGGAGCAGCTGGACATTTATCTGCTGCTCTGCTCACCTGCTGCGAGCCGCTGACATTTGAGCTGGAGATGCTTTTATTGACTGACAACAACGCAGCATCATCTCTGCTTCCCGAGAGGAGACGATGCGGTGAAAGTAGCCTTTACACGCACACACACACACACACACACACACACACACACACACACACACACACACACACACACACACACATACACACACCCTGACAGTGTTGAGGAGGCTTCAGCGCAATTGAAGTGTGTTTCAGCAGTCCAGGATGACTGGTCATTTTCCCAGTAAGAAACTAATGGTACATTTTCTGTAAAGTTTTAAGTGTTGAAGCAAAACTACCAGGAGTGGAATAAATCATATCTATAGGGATGCACTCTAGTAAACAACTAGCTTTTCTAGTTGTATTAGTATTGTGTTATTATTTCTCCAACACATACCCATTCTGAAAATGTACCACTATAGACACTCTCATAGACGCTCCCTCTTATTCACACACACACGCACGCACACACACACACACAGAGAGACAGCACCAAGCGACGCACAGCACCACGCTCTCTTTCTCTCTCTCATTCACACACACACACACACAAACACATAGAGAGAGAGAGAACCAAAGCGACGCACAGCACCACGCTCTCTCTCTCTCATTCACACACACACACACATAGAGAGAGAGCACCAAAGCAACACACAGCCTCACGCTCTCTCTCATTCACACACACACACACAGACACACACACATACATAAACAGCATCCACGTGGATGCGCACGTGCTTGGGAGCGATATTGTTAGACCACGCGCCCGCTTCCTTTTAAATTACACCAAAGTTACCGACCGCTCCCACGCTTTATTCTGAAATTTATTCCGGCACCGCAAGAAATCTTGTCGGGTCTCACTGCTCCCATGGTACAGCAGCGAGAATGCAGACCTCTAGTTCGTATTTACGACGTCTACCTTTTTGTTCGGTCGAAACCTGAAATACTGCCAAACTGCAGGTCACTTGGTGAGCGACTCACCATCTTACCTCACCTCACCTCTCTCTCCTCCACACTGTCCTGTGCTGACAATCACGCATACGCATTTGTAGGCATTAAATAAATAATATTTATTATTTAATACTTGTCTCGGTGAGGCAGTGGCGCAGTAGGTAGTGCTGTCACCACACAGCAAGAAGGTTCGCTGGTTCAAACCTCGGCTCAGTTAGCGTTTCTGTGTGGAGTTTGCATGTTCTCCCTGCCTTCACGTGGGTTTCCTCCGGGTACTCCGGTTTCCCCCACAGCCCAAAGACATGTGGTACAGGTGAATTGGGTAGGATAAATTGTCCGTAGTATATGAGTGTGTGTGTGAATGTGTGTGTGGATGTTTCCCAGAGATGGGTAGCGGCTGGAAGGGCATTAGAGACCGTTGTCGACTGACTTACTAAATGACAGACTGACTGACCGATCAACTGACCCACCCTCCTCCTTCCCTAAACCCAACTAACAGTGTTTTCAAAGGCAATCCAGAAAAAGAAAAGCACTCTCCTGATTTTTACCACGTTTTCAGGTTTTACCACATTCTCACACTGTTATTTACTTGTTTATTTTATTTTTTGGCTTCTGTTTTTGTCTTGCCCACCTTCTGGAGCCATTCTTTGCTGGACTTGAACTCCATCATCATGGTCAACACCTCTCTGCGTCTCAAGTCTGCTGACGTACATGGTGAGCTACTGGGCAAACTGGTAACATCGGGAAAGCTGTCCATATGAAGGTAAGCGGTCAGCTGGTAAGCATGAAAAGTGTCATGCCGCCCCGTAGGGTTTGCTTTTAAAGACCATACATACTTCTGGCTACATAATTCGCGATCTCCAGAAATGTATATAGGGATACATTTTCAGAATGAGACTATGTTGTATATCTTGGGTTCTCAAAAAATGCCCTGGTCACATTTTCCCAATGAGTCTGTGTTAAATGTGAATGCACATTGATAGTGATATTTTAAGTGGGAGATGTGATCCGCCTGAACTGGACAGAACTGGGATACGTGGTCAGTTTGACCCTAAAAGTGTGTGTGTGTGTGTGTGTGTGTATGTGTGCGGAGACATGCTGCATTTAGACATACATTCATCTTTACTCACATCTGACCTGAAAACCAGAAATCAGAGACCGCAGAGAGAGCGTGTTTGCTTCCGTCTGTGTGTAAAAACCCCAGTAACAGATCCATGAGGAAATCAATAACGCTAGAAATCGTATATTCCATAAGGCAAATCCAATTATAGGTAAAGCTCTAAGTGCAAGCAGTGATCTTTATGAGCCCTGTCACTGATATGCTGCTATTTTATGTACGTCTTAATTGCCTTAAACACCCTGTTAGCATTGGGTCCTCCAGAGAAACACCTTCGCATGACCAGAGAGATTCATAAAGGTCTCTTGTTTTGAATGGAGACAGATCTGCACATCTGCTGCTCTGCACAGCCGCTAGCATGACGGATATCCTCACGCGGCCCTCAAAGCATCTGTTTACAGTCATATTTACAGTAGCATCTTCATCTCAGAGACTTGCTCACACTTTCTACACCTTCACTGCATTTACAGTGAGATCTGTGATGGACAGTCCTGCAAATCCAGGAAATTGACAGATTATGGTAAAATCGTTGACCCTACCAATAACACGGCAGAGCAACTATATCCATTTAAAAACATCAGCACGGCTGGAAACTGCACAATGTTGTGTTCGCCTGCTTAGAGAAAGAATGGATCATTCAACTTATGATTAGGGATGGGAGATTTAAACTTAAAATCATATCACAAAATTTTCTGGTAGGGATGCATTAAATACTCGGGCACTGAAAATATTTGGCCGGAAATGGCCCAAAAGTTCACTGAAACAACATGGCAGACACAGTATGTCGCGATGACGCAAAGAGAAACGCGGCCTGCACATGTCTGAAACAGAATGTCTTAGGTTGCTTTCACACCTGTGAATTGAATCAGTTGTTCCCCAACAGGGATTAAAACTGTTACAATGTTGCTCTTTGTTCTTGGTGTGGTTTGCTTTTTACACTGCAAAGTTTCTAAATGGACCAAAAACAAGTCATGTGTGACCAACATGGGGAGAACATGCAAACTCCACACAGAATTGCCAACTGACTCAGCCAGGACTCGAACCAGCGACCTTCTTGCTGTGAGGGGACAGTTCTAACCACTGAGCCACTGGTATACAATAATTAAATTTGATTAGATGAGAGTTAAATTTTGCAATGACTCCACAACTGTGTTTTCTGGTTAATTATGATCCCATTTTGGCATTGCAGATCTTGTGATGTGACTATTGCAGATTCACACATTGCGGTAATAGATGCTCAACGATATATTGCGCAGCCCTAGCTGACGCTTTTGTTAAAATCATCTTCTATACGTCTGTACGCAAGAATCTGACACAAGCAACTTCCTACTTCATGCATCCAGGTCCCACTTCAAACTCTGAAATCAATCCCGGAGTTTGATGCAGCAGACAAAACCCAAACCAGAAGCTGCCATTCTCCTCCAAGACAACTACTGAAAATGTCAGCATGCTTTTATTCATGGTCGATCGGGGAAGGAGGGTGATGGGGGTCTTGCAGAAACGGGTAAGCCCTTACCAGGCAATAGTTCAGTCCTCCCTAATGGAGCCACCCATCCGAAACCGGAGAGCAGCAGAACGCTTCACAGGTTAAGAGCGTATCCCACGATCCCACTGGCGTCCACACACACACGCACTGCAGTCTCCACTGCAGCACAGAGCGCTCCGTCTCTCTCGCTTTACTTTCATTACACACAAAGCTCCCGCTAGTTCAGCTCATATTCTCTGTCGCTACCTCTGAACTCTCTGCTTTTTTTCTGTCCTGTTTAATGTTACTCTCGCTCTTTCTGTTTCCCCCTGCCTCTCGCTCTCCTTTTCTCTCTCTCTTTCCATTTCCTCCTGCCTCTCCCTCTGTCCTTTACTCTCTCTCTTTCTATTTCCTCCTGTCTTTCTCCTTCACTCTCTCTCTCTTTCCTCCTGCCTCTTTTTTCTCCCTCTCTCTCTCTCATTCTGTTTTCTCCTGCCACCTTCTCTCTCTCTTCTGTCTTTCTGCTTCCTACTGCCTCTCTCTTTTTTCTCACTCTTTTTCTGTGTCCCACAGCTCTCTACCTCTCTTTGTTTCCTCCTGTTTCTCCCTCTGACTTTTGCGAAATTGTTGTAAACGATTATTATATTTTTTCTTAAGAACATTTTTGTTAAACCCCCCCCCCCCCCCCCCCCCCAAATAAATTTGTTCATATTCTCCCTCAATGTAAATAAATTCATTTGGAAATAAAACCCCCCTCTCTGTCTCAACTGAATTAAATTCAATAATTGCTTTATTGGCATGACAAATGTATTACCAAAGGATTTATACAGTTTACATAAATTAAAAAAAAACATAGTAAACACATTAAATAGTAGTAGTGGTAGTACACTCTCATAAATAAAGGTACAGGAGGTGTCACTTTTATTCTAGCCGAAACAAAACAAACCAGGAGAAAAAATATTATCAGACATACTGTGAAAATTTCCTTGCTCTGGTAAGCATCATTTGGGAAATTTGGGAAATATTTAAAAAAGAAAAAAAAATCTGATTTCAACTGTGTGTATAAATAAATAAATAAATACATAAATACATAAATAAATAAATATATATATATATATATATATATATATATATATATATATATATATATATATAGTGCTCAGCATATATAAGTTCACCTCTCACAAATCTATGTTTTAAATTCATATTTTTAATAGGAAGCTATACAATATTATATTTGTGCATATACATTAGATTAGTCAGTACTAAAGCCAAATCTGGAGCTAATCTAACAAACTTACAATAATGGTCCAAATACTAGTACACCCAAATTTATATGTCATAAAAAATATTAAATACAAATTTTAAAAAGAGGAAAAATCAAGTAAACCAAAAAAAATAAACATTTTGTTGAAATTTTGTAGGTTGTTAATATTTGCAATATTTTACTTGAATTTAATAATATCTCCATCTTCATTTTCTTGTCTGCTTAGTCCCTTTATTAATACGGGGTCGCCACAGCGGAATGAACCGCCAACTTATCCAGCTCGTTTTTTATGCACCAGATGCCCTTCCAGCCGCAACCCATCTGTGGGAAATTGAATAGTATTATCTTTCAATTTCTAAATATGTTTGGTGACTAAAATATTATATTAATAAATATATCTGTATAAAAATATACTATCCGATATTATTCAATATATCATATATAATAGATCAGAATAAACTGTCATTTAAAATACAGTGGGTAGCACGTTCGCCTCACAGCAAGAAGGTCGCTGGTTCGAGTTCTGTGTGGAGTTTGCATGTTCTCCCCGTGTTCGCGTGGGTTTCCTCCGGGTGCTCCGGTTTCCCCCACAGTCCAAAGACATGCGGTACAGGTGAATTGGGTAGGCTAAAATTGTCCGTAGTGTATGAGTGTGTATGGATGTTTCCCAGAGATGGGTTGCGGCTGGAAGGGCATCCGCTGCGTAAAACAAATGCTGGATAAGTTGGGGGTTCATTTCGCTGTGGTGACCCCAGATAAATATAGGGACTAAGCCGAAAGGAAAATCAATGAATGAATAATGGTACTGTAATTTAAAATTAACATAATATACATTTAGCAATCAACAATCTCTCTCTCTTTCTCTTACTGTTTTCTGCTACCTATTTCTCCCTTTTTTTCTCTCTCTTTCTCTTTTTCTCCTTCCTCCTGCCTCTGTCTCTCTCTCATTATGGATTCTGCTCACACTCTACCGATTGCAGTGCACAACGCCCTGAACTGCTGCTGGAGGACAATCTCCGCTGATCAATATGTAAAATCGCCCCCCCATTGAGGACGTGGTGCGGAGTGATCTGTTTTACTGTCATGGGGAAACTGTCCAGGTGTGAAGCGAAACTTGTGCTGTGTGTGTGTGGGAGAGAATAACAAAGACAATACAATGCAATTCCTCGTGCAAATCTCACGGGGCCGGTCTGCAATAAAGCAAGAGGAGACGTGCGGCTCACAACCCCGAGAGGAAAAACAAAATGAAGAAACTTAAACTATGTGTGGCGCAGTTACTGTCAACCGGCTGACATTTGGGAAGACAGCTTGGCATTCTGCGTCACATTATTATGGAAATATTCATAAAAATAGCCATGGTTACAGCCAGTGCTGAAATTTTAGGTGAGGGCAATAGTGCTGGCAGCACATGCAGTGATGTTTGTTTTCAAGTAAATCATTATTTATGCCTAAACACTAATCTAATAGTTGTTGTGAGGCAGGAACTCTGTGTTCTGCTGCATTTTAAAGCATAAATTGGCTTATTTTGTACAAACTGTTCTGGGCATTTTGGATGACCGAATGCAGGCGAGAAAATTTCATGGTTAGCAGCAGTGGTGGATAGAGCACTGAAAAATCATACTCAAGTAAAAGTACCATTACTTGCCTAAAAATGCAAGTAGAGTAAAAGTATCTGTTGTAAATATTACTCAAAGTATGATTAAAAAGTAGCCATTTCAAAAGTACTCAAGAGTAGCGAGTGGTATTACGCTTTTAAAAGCTGACGCGTTTACATGTAATTTGTGTATGTGTGTGTGTAAACGTAACATTCTGTAGTGCATTAAGTCATACCTGTCAACCCTCCCGTTTTTCCCGGGATTCTCCCGTATTTTACTGTTCTATCCCGCTATCATCCCGTAAAGGTATTTTCCTGTATTTCTCCCATATTTTGATTCTTTCTCTGAACAACCGAGCCTCCCTATACGCAACCATACCGCCGAACCACCAGGGGTCACCCCTTGCTCTAAAACGTGAGTCTGTTCAGTGCTTTCACTTAGTTTAGGAAAGAAAATACTTATAAATAAATATTAAAAACGTCGCGATTCCATTTCCTTTTGATTACAGGTGCCGTCGCCCATCCTATACAATCCTCAAAACATAATGGTGCATGACTGTCAGCTGACGTTCTCTATAGTGACAAACAGATGCTGTTTCCCAAACGGATTCTGTACACGCGACTTGATGCGGAGAGAAAGTCTGGCTTTTGGGTGCGTGTTTAAACGGACATACACACATAATTAAAAATAATAACATATAAGGATGTCGATCTTGGTGTTTTTTTTCACAAACACAACTAATTTCGTCTTAAATGAGCATAAAAAGTTAGGAAATAAGTTGATTGCTTTCATTATAACGTTAGATGTGTGCATTTTTAAAGTGACATCTCTTATTTAATGTAATAAAATAATCTTAATAAATAAGAGATTCATTCTATGCTCTTTAATCAGAATGTGTAAGTTATACAGTGGAGAAACGGCTAATGAGATTGATAGCTTGATTCTATTTCATTATAATAATTATTACGTTTAATAAGTTGAACTGTTTGCTAATGTATTTGCTGCTAATGTATATATTTATTTATTTTTTATTAATAATAATTTTAAAACATATTACTGACCGTTTAACTGTTTATTTACAATGCAACAACTTCAAATGGACATATTTAGTCATTTGGGGATTTTTAGGGGGGGTTATCCCTTATTGCCCAGCAAGCACACAACATCATAAGACATTAACATTAGGTTAGATTGTCTAGCCAGCATCTAA
This sequence comes from Danio rerio, assembly GCF_052040795.2. Lineage (NCBI taxonomy): Eukaryota > Metazoa > Chordata > Actinopteri > Cypriniformes > Danionidae > Danio > Danio rerio. The sequence goes on along the minus strand of NC_141026.1, from coordinate 57,167,170 downwards.
AGACAACGTTATTTGTTCAATAACAACATCAATTGACATTGATATATGGTTGACTTTATGTTGTGTTGAAAAGTGACCAAAATTCTGACATCATGTTGACATCTTGTGCCCGCTGGATGTTTAAGGCCATTTCGATCATCATACAGTAAACATCCGTCATCTTCTCATCAGTGACATGCATCTTAAGAGTCTCTGGGTCAATGCATGTAAAGATTTTGTACACCTTGTACACTTTTAATGCTTCCAAACAGTTTGCTGCAATTATAAAGCACACATGTTTTGAGGAAGGGTTGGGTATCGTTTGGGGTTATTTCAATACCAGTGCTAAATCGATACTTTTTAAACGGTACCAGTGCCAAAACGGTGCCTGAACTGATAACTTTTGGCCACAAAATTATTTGACAAAAAAATATTTTAATCATTATAATTGAACAATATAATTATATATTTATAATAACTTTAAAGTAAACATCAATTCATATATTTAAACTGCATTAATAAATTTCTTTTGATCAACCCTATTTTGAGGTAGTTCATTATGAGGCGATTTACCTTCTATATAAGATTTGATTGGACAGGAATCACAGGACTGATTTTTCTAATCCCCATAGACAAGAAAAAATAAAGTGGTGACTACAAGTTGAAGAAAAGTAGTGGAGTAAAAGTACAGATTACTGCACTAAAAATGTACTCAAAGGAAAGTAAAAGTACACATTTTTTTAAAACTACTTACTAAATAAAAATTCCTGAGAAAAACTACTCAGTTACAGTACTTTGAGTATTTGTAATAAGTTACTTTACACCACTGGTTAGCAGACAAAACATGCAAACTGCAGTGTAAAACATTTTAGGGTTCGCATCAAATTAAATTGATAAAAGTGGTTTTATAAGCATATAAAGTATCTGAAATGCAAAAATAAATTGTCCACTTTAACCCTTATGTGCTGTTGGGTCGTTTTCATCCACTCTGGAGTGATTTTTAGTCTTAATTTGGCCACAAGTCTTTCTCTGTGTTTCAGCAAATGGGATGATTTTAGGTTACAAATCATATTTTGAAACATATTACGGGAAATGCTTTGAAAACTTACAAATACAACAATACACTCTGGTCAAATTGACTACCCTTTCATTATGTTGGTGGCTGTTTTTACCCCATTGACTTCCATTATAATTACATATTCTGATTGCAAAGCCTTGACAGCATACAATCAAGCATTTTTAATGGTAATATTTTGGTATATTTAGTCATTTTTACTGTTGATCATCAGTTGCAGAAATGCATGATTATTTGTTGTCACGGTTTAAGGTTTAGCAACTTTATTAATCCCACAAGGGGCAATTAAATTAGCGCAGTAGCATCAAGATACAACAAACACATAGAGACAAATTTTCTATATCATCTGCTACTCTAGGTGACAACTGTGCATCCAAATAAAACGTAAATATGACCACATAATTTGAGTTGTCGTGCTTGTAAACAAATGGCGCAGGATGAATTACAATTGCTGATATTTAATATCTGGAGAACTACACATGAGCAGTAGTAGTAGTAATAGCAAACACTACTCATCAGATTCTGTGGCAGCAGTGTTTCATCAGCTCATTTGAGTCCAGACAATGGGGAAAAGGATGAATAAAATAAAGTATATGGATGAATATAGATGGATATGAATGAAAGATTCATTGCCCAGTGGGCTGCAGTGCCCTGTGATCTCCCACAATAGAGAGCTGACACCGCAGCAATAGAGCCCATGTCAATACTGATTATTCAGAGAAATTAACAGCGGCGGGGGCGAGAGAGACAGACAGACCAAGAGAGAGAGAGTGAGAGAGAGAAAGACTGATGGGCAAAAACCCTGGCTCCAGGGAATAGAGCACTGACAGCACTGATGAAGATTAGAGAACAGCAAGTTCACGAAACACCAACTCGAAGACAAAAAATGCCCACATTAGAGGCGACACAGTTTTTCAGCCGATAATAGTAATAAAGAGCGATGTTGTTATTAAACTATTAAAAAACTGTAATATTATTTAAACGATAATAAAATAATACAAAGTAGTAAGTAGATATAATGCTTAAATGTAGTAGCAATAATTTAAAGGTGCCATGGAATGAAACTATTTAATAAAAGTCTCATTAGGCACGTATTAGAAAACATGGTGTAGTAACGCATTTGAGATTGTTGAAACCAAATACAGGCGACGCAGTGGCGCAGTAGGTAGTGCTGTTGCCTCACACCAAGAAGGTCGCTGGTTCGAGCCTCGGCTGGGTCAGTTGGTGTTTCTGTGTGGAGTGCCGGGTGCTCCGGTTTCCCCCACAGTCCAAAGACATGCGGTACAGGTGAGTTGGGTAGGCTAAAATTGTCCGTAGTGTATAAGTGTGTATAGATGTTTCCCAGAGATGGGTTGCAGCTGAAAGGGTATCCGCTTCGTAAAACATTTGCTGGATGAGTTGGTAGTTCATTCCTCTGTGGCGACCCCAGATTAATAAAGAGACTATAGCTGCGTCCCAAATGGCACACTATACACTATGTACTTATGCACTTACACACTCAACAGCATAGTATATGTATGTAGTGTCGTCCCAAATGGCACTCTAATGTTTTTTTACTAAGCAGAAATTCAAACCGTTTCCCTTATGAGGTTTGACGGTTGCCAAATCAGTGAAATAAACGACCGAATTATCAAATAATACCTGCCGTGAGTATAACTGCATTCACCATGGGGAGGCGCTATAATCACTCTCGTAGGAGAATTTTGCTTTCACCATCCAAAATAAATGAAGTTATTCAACATGTGCGCCCCTTCCGCTATGTAAGCAAACCTGCGGTCGTTGAGTGTGTGAAGTGTCCATCATTCCACACTTCATTTTACCGGCTGAATGAGTGCATCATCTACCCATTACATTACAAACCACAGGAGAGGGCAAATTCTCCAGCAGGATAGCGCTCCTTCTCATACTTCAGCCTCCACATCAAAGCTCCTAAGAGCAAAGAAGGTCAAGTTGCTCCAGGATTGGCCAGCTCAGTCACCAGACATGAACATTAATGAGCATGTCTGAGGTGAGATGAAGGAGGAGGCATTGAAGATGAACCCAAATCTTGAACTCTGGGAGTCCTGCAGGAACACTTTCTTTGCCATTCCAGATGATTTTGTTAATAAGCGATTTGAGTCAGAGATGTATGGATGCAGTCCTCCAAGCTCATGATGGAGTCAGACACAATATTCATTCTGTTTCAACTGCAGCATGACTTTATATTCTACACTGGACATTATTTCTGTTCAGTGACAAGACTTTTGGCATGAGAGCCCCAATTCCCCCCAGCCGAGATAAATTGAGTGTTTTCGGATAGAGTACTGAAAGACTCAAAGGAACAACTTATTTTTAATGGCCCGAACCTCGATACGCTGCATTCACTGCGTGTTCAGCGCAATGGCCGCTAAATGTAAAATCTAAATGGCCGCTAAATGTAAAATCTCTATCTGCAGTAAGACAATGAAGGCTCTTTTGTTGAGCCCAATGAGCCTGACATGCAAAAATAGAGCACGGGTGTTTCTTTGGTGACATCGCTTTGACTCGCATGTTGAAAATGACGGACGTGAAACAACAAACTGAGGATGTGGTAATGCGGCCCTGTCAATCAATATTGGTGGGCGGGGGGACCACACTCCTCTGTCAAGTTGCGGTCGGTCTCAAAACTGCTCCACTTGTTCCACCGTTTTTATGTTGTTAAATTGAAAAAAAAAGGACTGGGTGTGTTTATATCACCCTAATATGACAGTCTATACACAAAACCTACACATATGTCTGTCCAAACAGCTTGAAAAGTAGATTTTTCACCATAGGTGCCCTTAAAGACAAACTATTAGCCAGCTATATCTCAGCATGTTCACAAGCAGGGGAGTTTTCGAGACCAACTCCCCTTTCGCCCTTCTAACAAGAGGGAGCCCCGGGCTTAAGGATATTCTGAGCTTAGGGCTCACTCATAGGACAGCATGCCAAATACGCTTTATTATCAATCATCAGCTAAGTGTGAACTCTTGAAATTTGTATAAAATAAAAAGGCTAAAAACAATCAAAAGTGGGCAGATCTTAAACGGAAACAAGATTAAAAAACTCCCCAGTGAATCGATCAAGATGACAATCTCAAAAATAGGCAGATAAATCAATATCTGCATATTTATTAAATCTAAATGCAAGTTTACAGTCTTGCTGTAGTTAGTTTGAAGCAGGTGAAATTTCCTGTGGACTTTAAATACAGCATCAAAACATGTTCTGAATGCTAATATATCAGCCAAAACATTTAATAAATATGATTCCTGCATGTATAACCCCCACCGTCTGTTGGTTTTTAGAAAACCCTTGTGTTTTAAATCTTGAAGTGGCACATGGCCATACATTAGCACGGCCAGATGGGGTCTGTCATCCTGATCCAGCGGTCTCAACTCATACAAAATGAGCAGCATTTCCAGGCACTGCTTCTTCTGCGAAACCCAATGGTCACACGCCAAAGCTAAATCACCAGTTTGGTGTGTTATTAAATTCATAAAGATTTGCTCAGAAAGCAACGGTTAGTAGAGGCTATTAAATGTCAGGATATACAATAACCCTCTATTACCGCCGTAGACATTATAAAGATCAGCACATCCCAGAAGGAAGAAGTGAATTTCCAGACAATAATCTAACCTACATCCAGCCGCAAAACTGCCCTATATAGACAACAAAACATAAATCTAGCAGCTCGAGTCTATCTAATTAACCCAAAATGAAGCGAATGTCCCAATTTTAGCTCTAGAGAAGACGTGACTTCATGAATTAACAGTAAGTGTCACAGATTCATAGGTAATCTTTGATTGCCTCCATTCAAAATAATGAGGTATGATTATATAACACAACTGACCATTATTAGAATATTTAGACATGAAATGAGTTGACACATTATCAGCGTTGGGTAAGTTACTTTTAAAATGTAATCGATAACAAATTACTGACTACTCGAAAACTGTAATCTGAATACATTACTAATTACTTCATCTAAAAAGTAATTATATTATGAATTACGGTCACACTTTACAATAAGGTTCATGAGTTAATGTTAATTAATGCATTTACTAACGGGAACAAACAATGAACAATACATTTAGTACAGCATTTGTTCATGCTAGTGAACGTTAGTTAATGAAAATACAGTAGTTCATTGCTAGTTCATGTTAACTCTAAAATACAGAAATACAAAAAAAAAAATACAGAACCCGTTTCTAAGTTTTCAAATCTAAGCAAGTATTTTACAGTACATTAAAAATACTGAAAAGTGTCTTTGTCAATGTTTTCAAACAATTATATTTGATTCACCAAAGTCACACAAGTGGCAATTTCACGTCACACCCATAACAGAGAGATATCCCATCCACAACGCCCTCATGAATGCAAAATATATAAAATAAAATAAAATTAATAATGTTTGTTCTATAGAAAGCTAATTCTTCCACACTAGCAAGAAGTCAGGACCGCACAACAACAAAAAAAAACAATACACAAAGTTTTGGAGTTATTACTTGCGTCTAACGTTGAGGAATTCTCAGACTCATCATCTGCTCCAGATTCTATTTTCAGTAAAGACGAAGCTGACTTTTGTGAAGGATTAGATCCATTCCAAGACATGTTAGTATATTCTTTATAAATTCTTTGCTTTTGAGTATTATTTGTTCATTAAAAAATGCTTTGCTTTGAGTATGAATATAAACAAAACAAACAGAATAAACCAGATCGTATGACGCGCTATTTATTTGTCGTTTCACTTTTTCGCCTAAAACATCGAACTTTTCTACCTTTTTACTTACATTTATTGCTGTAGTGCTGAAACGTGCTTATTATTTTACTTACCTTGATGTCGTTTTGAACACTGAAGCCCTCAGAACCCTCAGCCCTCATCTGTGGTAGTTTGTAGAGAGAGGTTTTCTTGTTGATCAATCAAATTGTTCTGTCTACACTGTTTATAAAAATAAGTGTATCTCATAAACAAAATGATGTAATTAGTCCAAATCAGTTATATATAGTTTCAAAGTGTATTATGCATGTTTTTTACATTGACAAGTTTGAGATTGACATTTGTGTTATTTCTGTATATAGTAAAAACTTGAATTAAACTAAACGATTTTACATTGTTTTGTGGTTTATTAAACTTTTAAGCTATTTAACTAGTTAATATGGATTTATGACATACATAAACTTCAAGTTGGGGGTGTAAGGATTTTATTGATATATGGCATTGGATAATACTCAAAAGAATGGCAGCACTGCATGTAAAAACACCAAGATATACCCTGGCGAAATTGTTCTATGACAGGTCCTAAAGGGTTTTAAAAAAATGACTGAAAATGACTGCAACATTCTGTAGGAGATCATCTGTACTGGTCTGTGCAGCCGATCATACAAGGGTCACTCATAACATAACCACATTTCCAGTCATGACCAAGACAAAAAATAAAAAAATGTCATTGTGCCAGAAGCTCTTTCACTGATTGTGACATGATTTACACACACAAACAGAACGGCTGTCTTGAGCCGAGCAGATTTACAGCTACTCTTGAGCATTTGGGTGACGTGTGCAATACTGATCCAATAAGCGTGAGTTGAGGAAGAACAAGTGAAAAGCTCCATACAGTCTGCCATGCTCTATACAATGCAAAACACTTTTCTTTCTAGTTTCTAGTCCAAATTTCTTAAATCAAAAAGCATTTTCTAGACAAGCAGAAATGTTGTAGAATATTATATGAAATAATAAGGCAAAATAAAGTGATTTTTTTTTTTTTGTTAAAACAAGTAAAATAATCTGCCAATGATCTTATGTCAAAAGGAAAACAAGATTGGCAGATTATTTTGCTTGCTTTAAGGTAAAATGCACTTCATTTTGGCATATTATTTCTTAAACCATTCATTCATTCATTTTCTTGTCTGCTTAATCCCTTTATTAATCTGGGGTCACCCCAGCGGAATGAACCGCCAACTTATCCAGCATATGCTTTACACAGTGGATGTCCTTTCAGCTGTAACCCGTCACTGGGAAACACCCATACACACTCATTCAAACACAGACAATTTAGCTTACCCAATTCACCTATAGCGCATGTGTTTGGGCTTGTGGGGGAAACTGGAGCACCCGAAGGAAACCCACGCCAACACGGGGGAAGAGTTCAGGGGCGACGCAGTGGCGCAGTGGGTAGCACGTTCGCCTCACAGCAAGAACATCGCTGGGTCGCTGGTTCGAACCTCGGCTCAGTTGGCGTTTCTGTGTGGTGTTCTCCCAGCGTTCGTGTGCTTTGGTTTCCCCCTCAGTCCAAAAACATGCGGTACAGGTGAATTGGGTAGGCTAAATTGTCTGTAGTGTGTGTGTGAATGAGTCTGCTAGCCTTTGACAGCAAAAGCCGCTATATCCCGAGAACCAATCAGAAGGCGCAAATCAAATCATATGTTTTCAGTGTAGCAGCACGCTAATATGCTGGCTTTATGAGCAGACTGTTTTATTCCGCTTTCGATTTTAAAAGATGGATTTTGATGAACTGGATGATCCTGTCTGACTGTCAGTGAATGTCAAATGAAAACGTCCCTTACCTCAAAACTCTGTGCATTATAAGAAAAAGAAAACTGTACAGTCGGAAGTGTAGCATGCATTCATAACGCTTTTTTGCGCATCGAAGCTACTTTGAATGAGTTTGATTTACTCTACATTAAACGGCAACTGCGTTACACTAAAGACAAAGTTAAGATGCTGTTCTTTTATCCCATGTGGATGCTATGAGAATAAACAAGGGACCAAAACCTTGAGTATGGTGAGAAAGAATGAATGACAGCTTCTAAAAGTGTCTGAGGCATCCCCTTTTTGCCCAGTAGGCCTACCTTGTGTTTTATTTGCTAATTTAAGCTACTTTTAAAAGATAAATATAATATATAAAGCTATACATTATTTATATAACTTAATAATACCTATACGTCACATAAGCTTTTTATATTAATGGACAATGCACAGATATTGATGTTTCATAATGTTTTACACAACATTATTTGAATCTAACAAGCTTAACTTACAATGTTTGCAGTGTTTACATCGCTCTACTTACATTAAATCCAAATCCCAAACATCAGATATGACAACAGATTGTTCAGATTTAATTAATGTCAGTTTTAATGTCATTGATTAATGCCCTTGACAGATTTTATGTAATCATTTTCCTTCTGCTTTTTCCCTGGTTTATCACAGCGGAATGAACTGCCACTTACTTGTCAGATTTATATATTTTAATTTTAGGTGTTTTTATGTTTGGTAAAATAATTTATTATATTTATATTAATTAATATATTAATATTAATTTATTATTATAATTTATAATTAATTGCATCTTTAGTGATTTTCAGCGAGTTACACTGTCTTGTCCCAATAGGTGGATTTAGAGTTTTTTTGCAAAAAAGCACAAGTGGATTTGACAAGCTGGTTTTGACAGAAAATTTGATTTACCTTGTTTAATAACCCAAAAATTACCTAAAGTGACATTTTTGAAAAAAAAAAAGTTTTTTTTGTTTTTTTTACCAGCGAATAACCTTATAATTACACATATAATTAAACTTCTAAACCTAATCAGAGGAGCCTGATAGAAAATGCTCATTTACAAGAAAAGAGGTCTTTTGCAACTGAACTCTTCATATTAATTATATTATGACTTAATATTGCATGAAATTTACAATTCATATTTAACAGTGTATTATACTACATTAATTAAATAACTAAGTCATGTTCAGTAAAGGACAATATTAAGCTGATGTTGAATATGCGTACAACAATTCTAAATACTTTAAGGTATTTCAAAAGAAAGAGGAAGCATGTGCTTTTCATCCATCATACTCACAAAGCAATTACATTCAGTTCAGCTGAATTAATTGATGTAATTTGTTTAGCTTAGAAGCCCCTGGGTGTTGAATTTTTTGGTTCAGGCATCAAGACGTACTGTGATTATACCTCTATAACCCAGTTTAAACTGCACCTGTGTTTCGTAAGGTGCACATTACAACAAAAACAAAGATGCAGAAACTCAAATCAAATGACAATTATACAATAACACTAGCAATACCAACAAACAAAACTGTAATATTCAATGGCGTTAGGGGCTTTAATCAAATCCATAGCCGTTAAGTTATGATGTTTGCTTCAACAAGCACTACTAACAAAACATTTATCGCTGTTTTAGGCCCACAGGACACATATGATGGTGTAATGCAGCAAAGCATCCAATAATATTTTCATTATACACTCACTGGCCATTTTATTAGGTACACCTTTTCAACTGCACGTTAACGCAAATTTCTAATCATCCAATCACATGACAGCAACTCAACCTAGGCAAGTAGACATGGTTAAGACGATCTGCTGCAGTTCAAACTGAGCATCAGAATGAGGAAGAAAAGTGACTTTGAATGTGGCATGGTTGTTGGTGCAAGACGGGCTGTTCTGAGTATTTCAGAAACTGCTGGTCTACTGGCATTTTCACGCACAACCATTTCCAGGGTTTACTGAGAATGATCAGAAAAAGGCAAAATATCCAGTGAGCGGCAGTTCTGTGAGCACAAATGCCTTGTTGATGCCAGAAGTCAGAGGAGAATGGCCAGACTGGTTACAGC
>NC_141026.1:57145000-57152500 GCF_052040795.2 Danio rerio | reverse complement strand
GAGTAAGGGTTTCTCTCTGACTTGTACCAGGTTTTTTTTTTTCTCTCTCTCTCTCTCTCTGCTTCACTCGCTTCTGCAAGTAATGCTGCAATGCAGGGGTTTAACCGGAAGTGTAAAAGCTAGAGGGCGCATCGAGCGTAGTGATTCATTCACCAGCTCACACACACACAAACACAATCCACACTCATGCATGCACACACATAATGCTTTTGTGAATTGTGGGGAGATTCCATAGGTTTTTGTTGTTTTTATATAGTACAAACTGTATTTTCTATCTATCCCTATCCCTAAACCCAAACCTCACTGGAAACCTTTTGTGCAGTTTTACTTTCTGAAAAAAAAACATTCTGTATAATTTATACGCCTTTCGGAAATGCTGACATAATCAGTGTTCCCACAAGTCACCATCTCCTAGGTAAAATTTGTCATACCCATTTCATTATACATGTTTGTGTCCTCATATGTCAAAAAAACGCATACATGCACACACACATACACACACACACTTGTACAGCTATCTTTATGGGGACTTCCCATAGATGTAATGATTTTACACTGAACAGACTGTATATTCTCTCCCCCTTTCCCAACCCAACCCCTAAATCTGACCCTTACATAAAATAATCTGCATCTTTACATTTTCAAAATACTTCTGAGTGAATTATGAGCTGCTTTCCTAATGGAGCCCAAAGAATGCTCTTATAAAGCGTCCAGGAGGCATAAAAAAAACAGATGCCCCAGCCAGTTCAGCTGACTTCTCTCGATGAGCTCCGAGCTCGTCCCAGGTGAAAGAGCTCCTATGAGGGTGTGCCCTGCCACCCTGCGAAGGAAACACATTTTGGCCACTTGTAACCAAGATCTTGTCCTTTCGTTCATGACCAAAAGCTCATGACCATAGGTGAGAGTAGGAACGTAGATTGACCGGCAAATCGAGAGCTTTGCCTTTCGGCTTAGCTCTTTCTTTACCACAACAGACCGATACATCGACCGCATTACTGCTGCCGCTGCACCAATCCGCCTGTCAACCTCACGCTCTATCCTTCACTCACTCGAGAACAAAACCCCGAGATACTAAAACTCCTCCACCTGGGGTAAAGACTTTCCTACATATCTGGAGATGGCAAACCCCTTTTTTTCCCTCAGTGGATCACCATGGCCACAGACTTTTACTCCTAAATGCGAAAATTTTTTACAAAATTCACGGCAGAAATAGCAAAAATGTCTGCAGATTCTGTCTGGCCCTATTATGCGACATTCTGTCTCCACTCTACAATATATAGGGATTGAAGTTGTTAAGTGTCCAACTTGAGTGTGAGATCTTAATAAATTATTGTTACAATGTGAAGCCTTTTACATTTTCACTCTAGATACATTATCTCCAGAGGTTTAAATGAGGAGTTATTTGATTACAGATATTTGACTGAATGCAATATGCATACTTGGTGTGCTGTCTGGGGAGAGGGCTTTGAGCTCGGCAAGACACCCTAAAGGCTGATTTATACTTCTTAGCCCTTCGCCGTGGCCGTCGGCGTCACTGACGTGCACCTCTCAAAAATTGTAACTACACGTTGCAACGACGCGTAGCGCAAGCTCTGTGATTGGTCGGCTTGGTAGCACTGACGAGTCTGGGCGGGACAGAGAGCCGCGTGAATGGTGCGAGCCTGATGGAGCGATTGTTTACAACCCACATAGCAACATTTCTCTGGCCCAGCTCTGGCCCACACAATCAGGTTTTGCTTGGCCCACATGCCGCAGTGAATTACGGTACATGACTGGACCAAATCTGGCTTCCAGACAAGGGCCAAACACGGACCATATCTGGGCCAAGTCTCAGCCAAGTTAATAACTCATAACTGGGCCTGAACTGGGCCAGATAGGTTGGTGTGTCACGATGGCAATGAAATTGATAAACCCATGGAGTGATGCGCTTTAGGCACACTATGGGCACGCTTTTTCTCAAAGTGACCTGATTGGTAGAATTTTTTTTCTTTACTCAAAAATGATTTTAGTGTATTTTAAATGTGGATCAAGACTGGCCAAACTCACATGGCCCACTTATCAAATTTTTAAATCTGGGCCAAATACTACGTTTTTCATCTGGCCCAAATCTTGTGTGCCGCCTTAAAGACGGTGCCACCTCTGCCAAATCTGGGCCATGTTTGGCCCACATGCTGTTTGCCAGTGCCGGATGAATGCCTGCTGTGCCAGCTTTATGCCAAATCTGGGCCAGAATTCTTTGCTACTAGGGAAGTGTGGAGTCCTGTGAAGGAGCTCCTTATGGATAGTTTTGTTTTGTGTTTACCTCATTGTTAAAGTTGTTGCACGTCCGCCGGTTCCTGCCTCAAAATGAGCGAGTTTAAGCCACTTGTACATCCAGGAAGTGTTCAGGAAAAGCAAAAAAGCAGCGAAGAAACTCGACACAGAGGAACATTTACACCTCACCGCCAGCTAGCGTTTCGGAAGTGTTAATGCAGACCAACAGAGACAGCGCGCAGAAGTATAAATGCACAGCCACGCGCGTTACATGCGCCGTGGGTTACGCCGGTCACTTGACGCAGAAGTATAAACCAGGCTTAACTCGTGTTATTCCCCTAATCAGGATAAAGAGAGATAGGGTCCGAGCGCAGTGTCTAGCCTGGCTCCAGAATGCTCCCCCCTCAGATTTAAATAGGTATCTGGTTTAATAGTGTGGAATTGGGGTGGTGGAGGGACGCTGAAGTCGAGAGAAAATGGAGGTAAGACGTGTTTGACTATATATAGGGGTTTGCCCTTGAGCTGATTGGAGAATAGAATGATTGTGTGTGTGATGAATTAGCCTCGTCAAAGACTGATTGTGCTCCTCCTGAAATTTGTTTAGAAAACATCACTTAATTTAATAAATTGGCATTTTTGGAGCTGTAGTGTTGCTGCCTTTTTGAGTAAATATTCGGTCCCCACAATGTGATAAATACCAGAAATGTCTGCTTTTAAGAAAAGTAAAAGTACATTTTATGTATATTTGCATATACCATAAATACAATTCATTTATTAATTTTCTTGTCGGATTAGCACCTTTATTTATCTGGGGTCGCCACAGCGGAATGAACCGCCAATTTATCAAGCACGTTTTTATGCAGCGGATGCCCTCCCAGCCACAACCCATCTATGGGAACACAAATAAAATATGAAATAAAAAAAAATAACATAATTACTCCATGCATGCATTTTCTGCACAAATATCCAATCTAAATAAATCTTGACGCAGTGTCCTCCTGCTTATCACAGCCATTACTTCACAATCAAACACACAATCAGCCACGCTCACTGAGGTCATTTCCTAATTAATATTCATTAAATCAATTTCACAGTTCAATATGGTGAGCTTGTACTAAAGCACACTCACATGCCCTCTAAAATAAGGGTGTAATAGGACTCACGTGAAGTACAATTCCTCATTATGAGTCAGCATCAGAAGGTTTGGGTGACATTTTTATTACTCTGACTGGTAATTGAATTGGTATGAAAGGCTGAAGAGCTGCATTCAGTCCAGGCCACTGAGCTGCTTGTATCGAGAGAATACTGTGTTTTAGCACCTATCACGCTGCGCCAGAGCACAGCCATTGTTTCTTAATCAAAGCAATTAGAATCGATGAGCTTCCGTTTCATGTGCAATTCAGCCACAGGATCGTCCTGTTCAATAACAGGGTTAACCTTAAGAGATTTAGGCACAGATTTACTAACAGCTTGAACCAGCACAAACATTGTTTAGGCATTGAAAATATACAGATTGTGATTTACGTGGTGAGCTTGTGGCATACAGTAGTCATTTGTAAGAATTTCCATTACAGACTAGTAGGGTTGGGTATCATTTGGGGTTGTTTCGATACCAGTGCTAATATATAGTATAATATCAGTCCCCCTAGTTTTTCACTATTAGTTTATTAAATTTTTTCCAAAAATTTGCGGATAATTTTGTGATTAAAAATATATATAAAAATGTAAAAAATTATGTGTTTACTATATTAGATAGCCTACTATGTTAGGTGTGAAACAATGACACAAATCATAAAAATAAAGCTTTTTTATTTTGGTCTTTTGTCAAGATCTGAAACAGTAGGGATTAGGCTGTATAACTCTTATTTTTATCCACAAGCTTACTTTTTCTTAGATTTCACTCCCTGGAGCATCTGACATCGTCACACATAGGACATGTGTTAGGGCTTCCCCTACTGTAATACACCTAAAACACTGATTGGCGTAAAACTCGTCAATGGCAGGGAAGCGTTTTCTCTCGTTAACTGCAGGGAAAGAGTTTAAAAAATAATTTATCGATTTGGCGCACATCATAATAGGCTACCATCCATAAATGTAAAGCACAAATAATGTTGTTCAATTTGGTCAAGTCTTGCGGCCGTCATCTAAGAAACAATCTCATCTCCACCTTTCTGTTTCATTGCTCCGTTTGCTCTAACTTTCTTTTGCAGTCTGAAGCGCCTCAAACGCACAAAACGCTCAATTCGTGCCACAAGATGCCTAATCGCATCTTTGCTATGATTTCACATGTAAATCACTTGTGTTTCATCTGCATCTGCTTACCGCACACGCTGAAAAATTCTCCACCCCCCATTCCATGTAATGGCACAGGTAAAATGTAATTTTTCAAAAGAAAAATCCAGAAATACATCATGTGCGCTGCGTATGCAACGTCTATAAGTCATGTAAAACAATTAATTGCAAACTGAAATAAATATAATCTGATTATATGGTTTAGACTTAGATGTTTTATGAATTTATTTACATTTTTTTGCAATTATTAATTTTTTTAATTAAGAATTTTGCAGGAACACAATCTTTGCGATTTTTTGTTAATTTTGCATTGGATTCAGCGATCACGAAATCGGAAATAAATAGGGGGTCTGAAATATATCTTTTGGTCATTTGTTACCATGAATTTAGGATTTGCATTATGCAATTAACATTAAATTAGCTTACTACTAAACTGTGGAAAGGCTGCCATCAAAATCAGGGAACACCTTTTTTCTAGGGTTGGGGTTTGTGACTACGTTTACATGGACATCAGTAATGGAATTATTTGCCTTAATCTGAATAAGACAATAATATGATTAAGATCTTTACATGAGTTGCATTTTAAATGTTCCTTTTTATTATGCCATTTTACATATTATAGCACACAGATTGATTAATGTCGCGTTACCAGGCTGTCCTTTGGAGTATTTACGGGTGTTTCATTTTTTCTTTTTAAAAATGTTGAAAGCTGTCAACGAGTGCATTCCTCTGTCGTTAAGTTGATTCCATGAGCCCATGTTTCAAGTTTGACGTGTTTCCTTCCTTACACATCCGCTTCAAGTTGCTGTCAAAATCCTTGCTTGGAAAATATAGCCATACTTTACGCTTAAGCAAATTTTTATGAACGTGATCATGTGTGCTGATGAATCTGAATCGGGTGTGCGCTGTACTCTGCGAATTGCCTAAACGTGCGTGTGTTCCCTATGCAACAAGAACAAACCAAGTGTGCCACACGCCTGTTTTTGAGTGATGCTTCCGGCTGTTAGATCGCCCCCTGGGGGCTGGCTGCAGTATCATAAACCCCGCCTCCTCCGTGTTAATGAACAAGACTTGAGCACAAATTAAAAATAATACTTACACTTGCAACAAAATGTCTTGAAAGATGGTTTTGGTCAATTGAGGCACTGGTTATCACGCTGTAATAGGTGCAGATCTTCGTTTTGGTAAACAGTATGTTTTTAGCTAGATATGGGATAATGGCAAAATATACACCTAACATGGTGGCGCAGTGGTTAGCACTGTCGCCTCACAGCAAGAAGGTTGCTGGTTTAAGTCCCGGCTAGGTGAGTTGGCATTTCTGTGTGGAGTTTGCATGTTGTTGTGGGTTTCCCCAGGGTGCTCCGGTATCCCCCACAGTCCAAAGACATGTGCTATAGGTGAATTGGGTAAGCTAAATTGGCCGTAGTGTGTCCTGCTCCTCTGAATTAGGTGGTTGAGCGATGGGCTAACAACTCAACTTATAAAAACTAGATGTTACAAAACAAATATGGTGCGGCTAAATATCAACTTTGATATAAATGGCCCTGAAAGTTAGTAAGTAATGTTAATTTATTATTTCATTCTTTTCTTTTATAACAGAGTTGTGGACGTTTTGTCTGAGCTCAAACGCTTTCACCTCTCTGTGTAGTAATTACCCATTCTTCATCAGAGTGTGACTAGACAGATTGGCCTGAGCCCATTTGCTCTAATTAAACACATGATCAATAATGCAGCTTTCTATTTCAATTACTCATCAGCCTAAAGATGCATTCCAGAGCAAATCAGGAAGCATCAAACTCGCTAAATATCCTTTTTAGAAATACTTTGTCTAATGCAATCATGTTTTTAATTAAACAAGAATGGCCCAATATCATGCATTTTTCAGACTTCATAAAGAGTCGTTTATAAAAGGTTGTTCCAGTCTGGGTTTTATTTATTTTTTGTCGTTGTCACTTGGTCACATCATTTTAATAAAAATGATCTGTAAAGCTACTTTTAAATAGTTAATATTATGAACTAAAGCATTAGGATGACTTTAGTTTGCAGAACTAATTCATTGGCTAATTAAATAAGCATTATTTTTCTTATCATTGCACGTTAAACATGCAGAATTTGAGCATTACAGAATGTCCAAAACAATAGGTGAAAGCATCTTTGTTTGCAGTGCAAATAAGTAACAACAATTTCAATGTCTGACAGCCTATAACATGCAAATCTGTTGACAAATAAGAAATTGGAAAGAAAATGGGTTAAGCTACTTTTTGGTAATTCTGCAGTAAAGCAGTAAAAAAAAGTGCACAAGACAAACCTTTTACACAATGACAGCAACTAATTTTAATTTCTGTCATTGTGCATTGATTAAAAGCAACTATTTTGTTGAGGGTTTTTTGTTGTTGTTGCTGATTTAGGTCTGTCTTGGATTAATAAATATTACACAAAACCCACAGTAAGTGGCAGAAAGGACCTGTCTTAATGAGTCATTCATTGAATCATTCATTCAAATGATTCGTTTAAAACGGATGGTCCATTTAGAAACACAGCAAATGACTCTATGAATGAATCAATATTACATCAATGATTTATTTTAAAAATAAAGTCATTCAGGAATGTGTAGAACTATATGCATTAGCAAAACAGATTTTGATTAAATCCCAATTCGATTTTTGTACCCGTTCCCCTTGGGCCTTGAAACAAAGTGTGAAGGGGAAGGGCTTCAAAATTTACCCCTAAGAAATGGGACAGCACTACAGCATATGTTTTATTTTTTTATTTTATTTTATTTTTATCTTCAGGAAATTCCTAAAAGCAACGATCTCATGTTAACATAGCAATATAATGTGGCAAAAAGATCGTAACTGTACGGTGCATCTAAACAAGGCCATATTTACAAGAAAACAACTTTAACATTATACCTGACTCTAAATCGGTCATTCCCAGCCACTAAACCTTTTCTGA
>NC_141026.1:57132500-57140000 GCF_052040795.2 Danio rerio | reverse complement strand
TTAACCAATCAGAATCAAGTTGTAATGAACGTTCGCAAATTAGTATGCAGAAGGACTTTTAATTTTGTAACCTGGGTCAAGTGCCTCCGGTGAACTGTGTGCAGTTACAAAATGTTTAAAATTTTCAAATCAACGATCTCCACTGTCTGATTGACATACGATATAAAGCAGGTCTTAGACTGTACAAGAAGCACTGCATCAAATTACATTTTCCCACACAATGTATTTAAAATATACATTTATTTAATTCCAGTAATTTTAATGTTTCTGCGCTCGCCTGCTGATCCTGACAGTGCAGTGCATGCATGTAAATAGCTTCTCATCTCGTTTTACGCTTGAACAACTAAATAAATGCTGAAGTCTATTTAACATGGACATTGGAGTCACATTAACCATTCACCAGAAGTTTATCAGTATGGGAAGAAACCCTAGCTGTGCATATATACCCTAATATTTGGGCAGCCACCCCTTTAAGGAACTTATCAAACACACATATATCACGTTCTCAAGAGTTTTACAGTGAAATCTGACATCACTGTGGCTTAACTTCTCACGTGAGACCTGAAGATGACCTCTTTTGAGAGAATAAAAATTATTGAAGCAGTCATTAAAAGGTATGGTGTCATTTCTAGCAGTTTTCCTCGTCTCTGAGATGTGCTTTTCAGTGCGTTTCAGCGCTGTTGCTCCTGTCAGCTCTGATCTCCTGTTTAATCCAAAGCTGCAGCACAGGCAATCTGAACTCTCTGCTGCTCTCCAACACATTGCAGTGGCAGTCTAAACCTGATATCACTGATGCCCTTGTCAGAATTTTGGCAAGTTGGTGGAAAAGCACAAATGAAAGGTTCACCCTGATGGATAGATGTGGGCGGATTGAAACTTTACTACTTTTTTGTCTGGTTTCTAGTCCAAATATCTACAAATTCTTAAATCAAGAAGCATTTCTAGACATGCAAAAATATTTTTTTTTGTTTATAGAAATATTAATTAAAATGAATTAAACTTTTCCCTTAAAGGGGTGGTCCAGAGTGTTTTTGAAGGCTTGGTTGAGTTTATAAGATGTAAAGCAATGTGTGCTCATGCTTAACCTGTAGAAAATCACATTATTTGTTCATATATCTTACTTTTATTACAAACAGCTACTCAGCTAACATGAAAACTATGGTCATATTTTTTGTGAAATAACGAACTTGCGAATGCAAAAGACTAGGGGTGTCACGATTTCGATTTTTAATTGAAATCGATCGAAATTTATGCTTAACTTCGATTATCGAATCAAAAAATAGAATCGTCGATGCTGTCACGACCCCATGTCACGTTAGCTTGGCTTGCCAAGTGGGAGAAAAACATGCTTGTTGAAGTGCTTGTTAAACTGCAGAAGCAGTCAGACAGAGCTTAAACCCTCTCCTCTTTCAATGAAGTCGCCGGTGTGGAAGTATTTTGGATTTCCAGTTAGTTATGTTGACAACGTTCGTGTTGTCGACAAAAAAAACACAGTTTGCAAGCTCTGCTATGCACGTATTACGGTTGGCATGATAGACGATGGGCGCATCGCGATCCTCCGCCCCGCACCCGTTGCAAATCCGCTCACGAAAAATACACACTCAGGCCCTGTTTACACTAATATGTTTTTGTTTTTAAATGGCAATTAAGAACGACAACGATCCACATCCCTACTGGCGTGTAGCATTTCTGAGCAGCCCTCCTTCCTCACTACCGCTGAAACATCACGTGACCACACACACTCAATCACACACAGACACAGACGCACACACATTAGCCCCTTTCACACATACAGACCTTTCCGGAAAATTGCCGGCAATTTTCCGGAAAGGTCTGTATGTGTGAACAGGTCCTTTTTGAAAATACCGGTAAATTCGTTCTGGCTATTTTCCGGAAAGAGAAGTTGTAACATTACCGGCAATTTGCCGGAATGCTGCGCTGTGTGAATGCAGAAGGAAGATTCCCGTAATAAGCGCGTGCACGTCTAGAACGTGCTGACGTGAGACGTCTGCTTTAGCCAATCACAACAGTCAGACGCATTTACGTCTGCGCGGTTTGTGAGGATAAAAGCCTTTGAATATTTTTCCAGACACATTTAGCTGCTATTATGAACATCTCGACATACGAAAGTGATCCTGCGAAAGTTGTTCACAATACTGATCATCCACAGAGTTTGTAATTTAGTCAAACGTTTACAAATACAAGCGCAGCCGTTTAAAGCTCATTTGTGGTGAATGATGTCAGAATTTACCGGTATTTTGGAATAGATGTGTGAATGCTCTTTTCCGGAAAATTTCCGTAACGTCCTCGTCTGTGTGAACAGCGCTTTTTAGAATATACCGGTAAAGTCGTTCCGGAAATTTTCCAGAAATTTACCGGTATCACTCTGTAAAAGGGGCTATTGTCATGCGCTCGAGACAGCGGGTCAAGGCAGTCAGCGAGTCAGTAGACTGCTTCCATCTTTTACTTTTACACAAGTACTTAGTCATGTTAGCGAACACCTCAGATACTGTTGGCTGGTTTCTGTTGGTTGTGGACCTTTTTTACCGACGCCATTATAACGACACAGATCACTGCCTATTCACGAGTCCCGCAGAAAAAAGTGATTGACAGGTGGTAATTATGTGTGTAACTTACCTTTATTCATTTACTGTATGATTTGTTTATGGGTAAAACAAAGACCATGCAAGTCAGGTAGTTTAAACGGTAGGCTACTAATAATTAATTCGTTATTAATTAATTAATGATTCATAATTGAAAATCGAATCGAATCGTGCCTTTAGAATCGAAAATGTAATCGAATCGAGGATATGGAGGATCGTCACACCCTTACAAAAGACGCAATATGTGACGGGCCCTCAGTTAATAGCCTCAGCCATAGTTAATCCAGTGTGCATGGTGTACAGTACAAGCTCGGAACTTCAAACTAGCACTCAGTTGGCATCACATTAAGCTGCAGCAGTTTTGTTCCATGCAGAAACACAGTGTTGAGAAGCCTTCAAGATTAATTAACTGTGACTAGGGGCGGACTGGGACAAATATTCAGCCCTGGCACTGTTGCCACACAAGCCCACATTACCACACTGACACAGCCCCACCCACAGACATGCACATTTACTATTTATTTTGGTGTACAGATGGTGAAATAATATAACATTCTTGCCAGATTTTGATTATGTCCGTGTAACCTTGGATTGGGTTGGCCCATCTTGATACCAGGCGGCAGTTGCTGATTGGGCCAAATGCTTATCATTTATTATTATTATTTTTATTATCATCATCATAATATCACATCTAGCAAGAGATAAAAGCTGTCTGCACTTAAAAACAATACATAATTAAAAAAAAAAAATGACCGGCCCACATTTGAAAATTGGTCCGGCCCTTCTGGCATTTGCCAGAATTGCCAGATGGCCAGTCCGCCCCTGACCGTGACGAATTAAATCAATTCGTGAGTTAATCGTGAAATAGGTTAATCGTTGCATGCCTACGTGTCACCCCTACATTCATTTTGATGACCTTCAATAAACATGTCATAGCAAAAACTGATAAACATAAGGCGTTCTCTGAAAGAAAAATAAAACAGCAACTACTGTAAAATATGTCCATGCTCTGTAAAACATCACTTGGGAAATGTCACTAAAAGAATGACAATCTGACAGGAGGGCTCCTAATTTTGTGTTCAGCTGTACGTTCTGTCTGAATAAATAAATGATCAAATCCGCCTTCTGCCTCTGCATGTGTACAGCTGTGGATGTGCGGGTCAGAGCGGCACGCGGCACTGACACGAGTCGTGTGAAAGGCCTTCAGAGAGTCTCGATGTGGGCCAGAGTTTCTGACTGGCCTAATTTGTTCGACCTTCGCGAGGGGAGAGAAAGGCACTGCGGAGGAGACTAGCGGCTTGTTAAAAAGACTCCCCTCGCAGCTGCTCGACGATGCTCTCTTCACCAGAATCTGACTGAAGCTCAAATCAGTGCACTTTCTGTGTGAATCTGCTGCTCATTTACTCTTATGGGCCGATCACACCGCTCTGAGAACGCACTGCCTTTTTTGGTTGACAGTAATGCACTGCGCTTTTTATGCTGCTGGGCAACCACTGAATCAGCTGCTGTTGATATTGTTATAATTTTCATTCATTCGTTGATTTTCTTTTCGGCTTAGTGCCTTTATTAATCTGGGGTCGCCACAGCGGAATGAACCGCCAACTTATCCAGCATATGTTTTACGCAGGGGATGCCCTTCCAGCTGCAACCCATCACTGGGAAACATCAATACACACTCTCACATTCATACACACACTCACGGTGACATTTCTGTGTAGAGTTTGCATGTTCTCTCCATGTTTGTGTGGGTTTCCTCTGGGTGCTCCAAATACATGTGTGGTATAGGTGAATTGGGTATGCTTCTACTAAATTGTCTGTAGTGTATGTGTGTGAATGAGTGTGTGTGGATGTTTCCCAGTGATGGGTTGCAGCTGGAAGGGCATCCAGTGCGTAAAACATATGTTGGATAAGTTGGTGGTTCATTCCACTGTGGCCACCCAAGATTATTAAAGGTACTAAGCCACAAAGAAAATGAATGAATGAATGAAAAAGTTTAATTTTGTTTAGTTTGGCTTTATTTAAAGTGTTAAAACTGCTATGGTCAATATTGTTATGCCTCTTAAAACATTTTATTCCCAACACTGTTGTCTACTTGCCTTATTACCCTAGCTAAGACTTTAAATTGCACTTGAAACTGAATACTGATGTCTTTGAAAATAAGTAGTAAAATATTAGTTATTGTCATCAAGATAACATGTTAAATAAATAAATAATGTTAAATAAATTACACATTTTTTTCATAACTGAAATAAATAATAAATATAAGCTTTTAAATTTAGATCCAAAACAATTAAAGCTTAGCAAACCGAAGCTGAAAAAAATATATTTAAAAATATATGTATTTTTGGGAAATTATTAAAATAACAAAAGCCAAAGTTAAAATGGCATCTGAAAAAAACAAATAAACAAAAAGCTTAAAAAAATAAACTAAATATAACTAAAAACACGAATTTAAACAACGGCCAGCATTTGGACCATTTGGATGAAAAAAATAAATAAATCATTTATTAAATAAATAAATGCTAAATTAATAAATGCTGATATTGTGTAATTAAGAAAATATTGGTATTGTTCGAAACAAATTTTATTATTATTAACAATAATATAATAATATTATTAATAATAAATATGATAGTTGATATTATTAATATTATTGGGCAGCATGGTGGCGCAGTGGGTAGCACGATCACCTCACAGCAAGAAGGTTGCTGGTTCGAGCCTCAGTTGGGTCAGTTAAAATTTCTGTTCGGAGTTTGCATGTTCTCTCCGTGTTTGCGTGGGTTTCCTCCGGGTGCTTCCATTTCCCCCCAGTCCAAAGACATGCGCTTGTCAGGTTCCGTGTTTTCATCATGTACTCTCAAAAATAAAGGTATGGGAGGTGTCACTGCAGTATCTTTTCAAAAGATACATATTTGTACCCAAAGAGTCTACAGTGGTACCTCAAAGGTGCAAATTAGTGCCCAAATGCACCTAAAAAGTACCTTTAAGGTACCACAATGGACCCTTCAGGTACAAAAGTACCTTTTGAAAAGGTTCTGCCCCAGTTACACCTCCTGTACCTTTATTTCTGAGAGTGTGTGACTTTCCCCATGTGTTCCTTTGTTCTGTTTCCCCCCCACCAGTCAGTCTTATGAGTTTCACCTGTGTTCATCCCCTGTGTGTGATCAGTTTAATCATCGCCAATGTATTTATAGTCCATGTATGTCATTCAGTCTTCGTCTGGTATTCTCTTTGTTGATGCTTGTTTTCACCCAATGTCATTCCTGTGTTTTTCCAAGTAAAAGTTTATCAATAAATCTACGCATTTGATAATCCTGCGATCCTATGTCTTCCAGAAGTAAACCCAGGCATTTCAGCGCTATAGGTGAATAAGCTAAATTGGCCGTAGTGTATATGAGTGTGTGCTAGAGTGTGTGGATGTTTCACAGTGATGGGTTGCAGCTGGAAGGGCATCTGCTGCGTAAAACATAAGCTGGATAATTTGGCGGTTCATTTCACTCTGGCGACCCCTGATTAATAAAGGGACTAAGCCCAATAGAAAATAAATGAATAAATTAATATTATTATTACAATTATTAGATTTATTTTTTTATAATAATTAAATTGATTTATATAAAATAATAATAATTTTTTATTTATAATTTACAATAATATAACAATAATAACTACTGTTGTTTATATATATATATATATATATATATATATATATATATATATATATATATATATATATATATATATATATATACAGTTGAAGTCAGGATTATTAGCCCCGTTTTGATTTTATTTTATTTTTTTATATATTTCCCAAATGATTTTTAACAGAGCAAGGAAATTTTCACAGTATGTCTGATAATATTTTTTCTTTTGGAAAAAGTCTTATTTGTTTCATTTTGGCTAGAATAAAAGCAGTTATTAATTTTTTTATAACCATTTTTAGGACAAAATTATGAGCCTCTTCAAGCTATTTTTTTTTCGGTAGTCTACAAAACAAACCATCGTTATACAATAACTTGCCAATTACCCTAACATGCCTAGTTCACCTTATTAACCTAGTTAAGCCTTTAAATGTCACTTTAAGTCCATCCACACTAAAGTTGTTAATTTAGATGCATGACAAATTTATAATTTGTGACCAACTAAACATGACTATTTGACCATCACTTCTGATCAGGCATCACAAAAAGACAACCCCTTTAGTCCTAAACATGACCTCGAGCAATAAAACACAAACGTACAAGTCCACACTATTCATTTCTCTCACCAGCACCTGAAATAGCTGGGCTGGTGAGGTTCAGAAAGGTGGCTGACAGATAGAGCTACATTTTCACTGCCCCCAAACCAGATACAGAGATCCAAATCTAGGCCAGTGTGAGCGAGTACCCCAGAAAATGTCCGACCCACTGAGAAACAAGCACAGTGACTAATCACCTGGCTTTTGTGCTCTCTATCTTTAGCAGCAAATAAATCTGCAGTAAATTATATTCAAATCTGCTGCATTTGTGCACAACAAACTGGACTCGATGTTGCTTTGAAGGTAGACGTCTGAAGGAATGCATTATTATGCTTTTTTATGTTCATTTTATGTTCACGCTTTCAGATGAAAACATGATCAGTGTTTATTTGGTCACTGGTCATTATACACTCACCGGCCACTTTATTAGGTACACCTGTTCAACTATTCGTTAACACAAATCTCTAATCAGCCAACCACATGGCAGTAACTCAATGCATTTAGGCATGTAGACATGGTCAAAATGATCTGCTGCAGTTCAAACTGAGCATCAGAATGGGGAAGAAAGCTTATTTAAGTGACTTTGAAAGTAGCATGGTTGTTGGTGCCAGACTGGCTGGTCTTAGTATTTCAGAAACTGCTGATCTATTGGGATTTTCACAC
>NC_141026.1:57100000-57127500 GCF_052040795.2 Danio rerio | reverse complement strand
TATATATATATATATATATATTAGGGATGTAACGGTATCAGAATTTCACGGTTCGGTAATACCTCGGTATGAATGTCACGGTACGGTATTTATTGAATCATTTACAGGAAAAAACAAAACTTATGAAAATACTCCAAAAAAGTGCCAAAAGTGTCAATGTGTCAACATACAAATTAGCCATCTATCTGTAAGCTTTGAAACAGGAACTTCAATTTTAATAACAAAAAAATATTAAACCATGTAAAAAAATAAAGTTTCAATTTAGTATTGTTGAAAACTCATCACATTCAACATTTAATCACTCACTCACTTAGATAGAGATGGGTTTAAAGGAAAATTATCATATAAATATAATCTGGTAAAAGCTGGTATCTCTGGGTATTTACAATGTCCCCTGCAACAGAAAAAAAACCCTCTCATTTGGGACTGAGGTTTCTGGGACAAGAGAGATAAGACTTGGCCCAGGTTGACAGCAGTGGGTAACGTTGTGCATTGTCTTTCCCCCACTTGAGAGGACAAACCATGAGTAAGATAGAGGTCTCATGTCTGCATCAATCTGAACAGTGTGCTGACAACACCGCTATTCAGTACGCGCGCGACAACACCGCTATTCAGTACGCGCGCGACAACACAGCTGATAAGAACTCGCGCGACAACACCGCTATTCAGTACGCGCGCCGCGACAACACCCGCTTTAGAGTTTTCCAGCTCTTTTTCATCCCCGCTTCTAGCAGCACACTCCATTTCCGCATTACTGGATCTGTAGCGACAACAGACCGCAAGGGATGATGGTCAAGCATGGGCTGATGGGAATTGTAGTTTTCGCTACCTCCCGTTCGCTTCATTCGCCTGAGCAAATTTTCTCAGAAGACCTATAGTTTTACCGAGTCATGCGACTACGGTAATATCGAAAAAAATTAATTAAATTAATTAATTAAATAAAAAATTAATATTGCGGTATGACGGTATTTACAATACCGTTACATCCCTAATATATATATATATATATATATATATATATATATATATATGCAAGCGTAAGGAAAATATGTCTAAAGGAAATCCCATTATCACAAGAAAATACATTTTTATAACATAACTGAGTGACCAAAGCATGCATGGAGCGCTCACCGGCCCTGCACGCACAACTTGACATGAATGAATCTGTTAACGATATAACTGTGCTGTTCTCACGGGTGCTGTCTGATATTGCACTGATGCTTTTGACACATACTGTACCACATGAAATGACACTTAAAATTTCGGGCGCATATGCGATTAAAATGGTCGCAAATTCGAGCCCTGCTATTCTTTTCTAAAGGAATTTAAGATTTAGAAAAGGTGAATATGGGGGTAGGTAGAAAACTACAAATTGTGGATGGGCGTCAAACCAGTTTTTTTTTTTTTTTTTGGACCAGAACACCCATTTGATCTATTTACAGGCCTATACTACAGTAAAGCAGTGAATAGTTAGTGATCAGTTAAGAAATCAGTGTTTCTACATTTGAGAATTTTTAACAACATTCAAACATTTGAGTGTTTTAAAAAAAAGTGTTTTATGCAATTGAAAACTGAGTTCAAGGTTGAGAAACAGCTTCTGGTTTTGGAGATTTGAGGTTTAGTTTTGGATTTTAAGTGTAAAACTATCTTTGCATTTTGAGTGTAAAAAGTTTCAGAAATCGTGTGACGAAATTTTTTTGTGTGTGAGCAGTTGGAAAAACTGTAAATAGAACATATGTAAAGCAAAGGTATATTCATTAGAATACAGTAAAGAACACAATTGTGTTTAAAGGGAGTCTCGGGGGGAGAAGCGTCCATTGCCTGGAAAAGCACCATGTGGGCATACAATAGGGTTGGTCATCATACACTACAGTGCTAGGCTCAGAAGAATCCTCTATTCTTTTGGAATTTAGAAAAGGTGAATATGGGGTAGGTAAAAAAAACAAAACAAATTGTGGATGGGTGGAAAACCAGGTTTTTTTTTTTTTGTTTTTTAGGACCAGAACAGTCCAGTGTCCCATCATCATTGGCCTATAGACAAAAGCAGTGATTAGTTAGTGATCAGTGGGGCCAGACAGAATCTGCTGACATTTTGTGTTATATCTGCAAAGAATTTTGTGGAATAATTTTGGTAGTATCATAACTAAAAACGTAATATGAGGAATAAAATACCTTTTAACTTTTATTTAATGTTTACAATGCAAATCCAATTAGATCCACTATATTTGGTAGGTCTCAAACAAAGCAAAGCAAGTCTCTCATGTAATATATACTAAAAGACAGAATATTTAAACAAATCATATTAATATTTTCATATTAGTCAATAATATTACTGAAATTGATTTAAAAACTGAATAAATATGAATAAATAAACAGAATCAATGATGGGCTAAAAATCTGTGGAAATCTGAGGAATTCTGCGTGCGCAGACTCTGTGTGGGCCTAGTGATCAGTTAAGAAATGAGTGTTTCCACATGTAAGGAGTGTGTGTGTGACCTTGTGAATAAGTGTAGCATTTTGACTGGTTGTGTTTGGAAAAGGAGAGCAAGTGTCCTTGTTAGAGTTTTGTGTTTATGTAGAGAGTTGTTGGTACTGTTTTGATAAAAGAGTTTTATGCAATTAAAAACTGAATTCAAGGCTGAGAATGTGCAGAAATGTGCAAAAATTTTGAGAAATGTGCAATTTTGGCAATTGTTATGAATTTTGTGTCTAGAGTTTTGAAAATTGACAGCAGGGTTCTGAAGTTTGTGGCAAAACGATTAAAAAAACAAACTGTAAAATAACACTTTTACCAAAAATTCAGTACATCAATGTACTGACACATAATAACACGCCTTTCTAGGAATATATATTTCAAAGTACCATGATTTTACCATAGTACATAGGGGTGTCACGATTTCGATTTTTAATCGAAATCGATCGAAATTTATGCTCAATTTCGATTATCGAATCAAAAAATAGAATCGTCGATGCTGCCACGCCCCCATGTCATGTCAGCTTGGCTTGCCAAGCGGGAAAAAACAGGCTTGTTGAAGTGCTTGTTAAACTGCAGAAGCAGGAGACCCGTCGACAGAGCTTAAACCCTCTCCTCTTTCAATGAAGTTGCCGGTGTGGAAGCATTTTGGATTTCCAGTGAGTTATGTTGACAACGTTCGTGTTGTCGACAAAAAAAAACACAGTTTTTCAAGCTCTGCTATGTACGTATTATGTACGGTTCGTCCGATAGACAACACCGGCATCGCAATCCTCCGCCTGCCCCCGTTGCAAATCAGCAACGATTTGACATCCAAAGTGGCGTGTAGCATTTCTGAGCAGCCCTCCTTCCTCTCTACCTCTGAAAATGCACATCACGTGACCACACAGACACAGACGCAGCCATGCGCTCGAGACAGCAGGTTCAGGCAGTCAGAGGACTGCTTCAATCTTTCACTCACTTGTACTTAGTCATTTTAGCGAACACCTCAGATACTGTTGGCTGGTTCCTGTTGCTTGTGCGTCTTTTTTACCGACGCCATTATAACGACACAGATCACTGCCTATTCACGAGTCCCGCAGAAAAAGTGATTGACAGGTGGTAATTATGTGTGTATCTTGCCTTTATTCATTTACTGTATGATTTGTTTATGGGTAAAACAAAGACCATGCAGGTCAGGTAGTTTAAACGGTAGGCTACAAATAATTAATTGGTCATTAATTAATTAATTATTCATAATCGGAAATCGAATCGAATCATGCCTTTAGAATCGAAAATGTAATCGAATCGAGGATTTGGAGGATCGTGACACCCTTAATAGTACACCCCAAGCACTTCTATGTAAGGGATAAATAAGCACACACACATGGACACACATGCAGTGTAAAACGTCAGCAGACACTTCAGCTCCGTTTGTCTTAGTCAGAATTGGCAGTGGAGTGTAAAAGACCATTTTGAGCAATACTTGTGAGTGTGTGCGCATGTGTCCTGGGGGGATGGACACACACTGCACCAGTAGCTGTGCAGCAGTCTGCATGTGTTAGCCAGAGGCGCTGTGGCTATTTGCTAACGTTCACGCCTCATTTTACAGCACCGCTGCTTCACCTGACAGGTTATTGCTGCAAGATTATGTTACTGCAAATACAATATGTGAGGGTTTTAAAACAACGCACATCATTTGCATCATGTAGGAAGGTGCAGAAGACATACAGGTAAGGGCCTGGAGCACTTTCTGTGAGAGTCGATTTGAATTTTTACTACTGATGGAAACAGTTTAGCTGCGTCCAAAATCTCAAATCTTCCCATCTATATTTCCAGATAAATAAAGGTCACTATTGATGTATGATTTGTTGGGACAGGGAAATATTACAACTATTAGAAATTTGGAATCTGAGAGTTCAAAAAATCTTAATACTGATTTAGTCACCTTTAAAGGTGTTGTATGTGAGTGTTTGACTCTTCTAAATCATAAAAATACCATACTATGTTTGCAGCTATTTAAGAAACATGCCAAGTGAACATTCTTATTTATCTGAAAAACAATGCTGCAGTCAGATATTCTGCTTTGAACATGTAAGTTACATGCCAGAACACTGTCTTTGTTACTTACTTACTTACTTACTTCCTTCCTTTCTTTCTCTTTGATTCATTCATTCATTCAGGAAGGCTCTCAAAGCATGCGTCTGTGACCAAAATGTGACCTCCAATGGACAGTAGCAGCCTCCAAAATGAGACATAGATTTCTACATGGGGTAATAATAATAATAATAACAACAATTCCTTACATTTATACAGCGCTTTTCTAGACACTCAAAGGGCTTTACACATTAGGGGGAATCTCCTCATTCACCACCAGTGTGCAGCATCCACTTGGATGACGCGACGGCAGGCATATTGTGCAAGACCGCACACCACACACCAGCTGATTGGTGAAGAGGAGACAGTGATGAAGCCAATTTTGATATGGGGAGGGTTAGGAGGCCATGATGGACAGAGGCCAGTGGGCAGATTTGGCCAGGATGCCAGGATTAAAGCCCTACTCTTTTTCGAAGGACATCGTGGGATATTTCACGACCACAGGAAGTCAGGACCTCGGTTTAACATCTCATCTGAAAGACGCCGCTCAATGAGCAGTATAGAGTCCCCTTCACTACTGGGGCATTAGGACCTACACAGCACCCCCTGCTGGCCTCACTAACACCACTTTTGGCAGCAACATAGCTTTCCCATGTGGTCTTCCATCCAGGTACTGATCAAGCACAGCCCTTCTTAGCTTCAGAGGGCCACCATGTGAGAGTTGCAGAGAGCTAGCTGCCGGAGGTGGTTATTATTAGCAAATAATTTAAAAATTACGAGCATAAACATTAGTTGAGCAGGTAACATTGTAACCCATTTCCTAACAACACGCTATGTGACGAGATTTGCAGTGATGAGCAATTTGGCTGTTTGCACCAGACGAAACACGACAGAAGTTGAAATAGAGCCATTCAGAAGCACAGAATATGCACTCACTCATGAAATGGTAAGGTTTATAATCTAATTAATACTTAATAAACCAACACTCACATGTCTCAGTTCTGAAGTTCAATTTCAAACGGTTTATTTTATTTTCCAGATCTGAGGTGAACTATCTGCTGCTGCTTTCCGTAGTATGGCAATAAATGTCATGTAAAATGGTATTTAAACTAACAGTTTTCTGTTGTTCAGCTGCAAAAAAAGAAGCCGTTTCAAACATATCAATTCAAGGTGTTGGCTAGGACAAAAACTCCTTTTAATAAGGAAAATATTCCTTCTTTCGCGTGCTGTTGCTTTTATATAGAACACGGCTTAAATCAGCCTTGTTGGTCCTCAATCTGGCAACCTGTGCTTACGTTTGTTTTGATCCATAAATGCAATACCTAGTTCAACCACTGGGGTTCAAACTTACATACTGCACCTTTAAAGTTGTCCAGATTGCATTCTTTGCAATGCTTATTACTAATCAAATATTTAAGTTTTCAGCATGTGTTTTACGCAGCGGATGCCCTTCCAGCTGCAACCCATCACTGGGAAGCACTCTTACAATCTCATTCAATACTGACAATTTAGCTTACCCAATTCACCTGTACCGCATGTCTTTGGACTTGTGGGGGAAACCGGAGCACCTGGAGGAAACCCACGCCATCACAGAAAGAACATGCAAACTCCACACAGAAATGCCAACTGGCCCAGCCGAGGCTCAAACCAGCAACCTTTTTGAGCCACCGCCCTTTACAGAAACAGAAAACAAAACTATTTCTAACATATAAAAAAGATTGTCTATAATATGTAACTCACTCAATATTAATAATCTTCTTTACTGAACTGTTGTATAAAATCAATATGATATGCCGTTTTATCAGAATACTTTTGGAGTCTCAAGAAGGATGCATGTTTATTTATTGCAAAAGGAAACAATACACTTAATAATGGCACTGATATTCACACCCTCTTGAAGATAATGCTGCTCACGGTTGCTAGCAGTTCTATGAACCTTCTCTGAACAAAACACCAGTAACCAAAGGAGGCGGAGTTAAGTGAAGGGTCAATAACGTATAAGCGTAAAATTGCTTTCTTGTTCTCCAACACTCACACACGCGCGCACACACACACACACACACACACGCTGATCTGATTCAGTCAGCATGCTGTTACATCTCGCAGCCTGAGGGCACTAAATCTACCAGCCCAGCACCTCGGCTGTCCGTACTAAATATTATGTTATAGAGCTGTCACGAACATGTCAAACAACATCATAACTGCTCGGTCATCAGTTCTGAGTAAGCTGACAGACAGGAGACGATCGCTGCTTTAATGTTTCTAATTTTTGCAAACAAATCACTTTTGTTTTATTCCATGCTGTGCCACATTACTAAAGGGACAGTTCGCCAAAAAATGAAAACTGCTATCATTTATTTATCCTCCACTTGTTTCAAAGCTGTTTGAGTTTGTTCATCTAATGAACAAAAACGAAAATATAATTTCAGCAATTGATTCCCATAGTATTTTTGGCTCTGATTATGGATGTCAATGGCTGCTATTTTCCAACATTTTTCAGGACATCTTTGTTTGTGTTCAAGAGAAAAAAGCAATTAAAACATTTTGAAATGAGTAAATGATGAGGTCATTTTTATTTTCAGGTGCACTGTCCTTTTAATCATTTAGTTAAATTTCAGAATCATATCTCAAAGGTCACAATTGCAGATTATCATACTACAAATTATTAAAACTAGATTTTTTTGAGCTTCTACATTATTTTACTCACTAGATTAAAGCTTTACAAAATCTCTAAAGTTTTACAAAATGGAGATAAAATCAATAAATTATGCATTATTGCAATAAATAAATAAATAAAAATAAACAAATGTATTCCTTCTTTAAAAAAAAAAAAAAGGTCTCTTAATAAATCTGTAACATTAAAAAGCAATAGCAATTGATATGTTTATAAATAACTTTTTCATGTTTTACCCAGAGGCGCTGCTAGGGAGGAAGTTAGGACAATTCTATGGGCCCATGCACTTTTAGGGCCCCCAGATTTACTATTACAGGTGCCAACTCCCACTCGCTCCTCCTGCCCCAACACCTGCTCTTTGGTTGGCAACACACAATCGATCTATCGGGCTCGCAGCTCTCAGCACCGCCCACACTCGTCACCGGTACCAAACCAACCAATCAGAGAGCTTGCACTACACATTGTTGCGATGTGTAGGCACATTTTTTAAGAGGTGCACCTCAGCGTCTGAACGTATCTCAAAAGAGTCAACTCACTGTCTGGGATGAATTAAATCTCTTCCAGTTTATAGATCTCCATGATATTGGAAAAAAACTGACAAGTTGCAATATTTTGTTTTGCATTATATTACATTATAAATATAATTTTACCAGATGATTTGAATAAATCAACTAGAATGATCAAGTCTTTTTCTATTCAGTGCATCTGCATAATATATATATATATATATATATATATATATATATATATGCCAGAGCAAAAATAAAAGTTAAATACTTAGTGCTCTATGGTTAAGCCTAACAGTATTCAAATTCAAAAACTGAACAATCAAATGTAAAATAATATGGTCATCATTGTATAAATTAATATGTAAAAAATGACTAACATCTTTTGTCTTTAAGTCTTTAATAAATAATCAAATCCTTCTACATGGCTACTGCAGATGCCGATATATCGATGCTCAAACGATATATTGTTCAGCCCTAGTTTATATTCTGGCCTTCACTGCAGTGACAATCACATCCATTAGTGCGTCAAACAAACCCAAAGCTTCAGAGCTTCCCTTCAGTCATTGTGAACGAATACATGTAGTGTTGAATTGTCAAACAAGGATTTGCATTTCTGCATTGCACACATGGAGCACTCAAGAGTTTACGCAGCCATTACCAGAGGACTGATTGATGTGACAGCGAAGATGCCGTTAAATCAAAGCTGCGTCAGAGCGAAAGGGGAAACACAGATGGATAGGTAAAGAGAAAGACAACGAGAACGTGACACCACTGCACCTGTACTACGCACTTTCAAATAGAGCTGCGTGAAAACTGAAAACCGGAAGTGATGAATAAAAAAAGTAAAGGCTACTACAGTAAGTTGGTGACTCTAAATAGCTTGCTCATGGAAGAACATTCATCATTCCTTCAATACAGCATTTCTGACAACAGATCAATTGGTTGAATAATACTGAACCAGCACTATAGCACAGTCTGAGAATCACTGACAAACATACTATATGGCCCTTATGATTGCCCCATTTCAGCCTTTTGAAAGGCTGGTGCTGGTGGAGTAGACATTTAATAAAATAAAAAATAAAGTAAAACAAATAGAGTTTTTACACAACACTTTGCAAATCTGACCAAATCAAAGCAGGTGTTTTGAACCAGGAGTGGAATATCTAGTATAACCACTGGGTGTCAAACTTACTGCACCTTTAAAGGGACAGTTCAGTTACAGAAAAAAATTGTGTTTACTCACACTTCACTTGTTCAAAACCCATTTAAGTCACAAAGTAGATCATTTGAAGAATGTTGTAAACTAGTAACCACTGTCTCCAACAGTATATATTTTGTTCCTAATATGGAAATCAATTTCTACTTCTTTCTAACATTCTTAAAAAATACCTAATGTGTTGTTCAAAAGAATTATATTTAATATTTTTAGGTGAACTGTCACTTTAAATATGAGACCATTGCTGCATTAACTATATCCTATTGGGGTGGTCTTTTATGAAAGAGACGATATTAGCTTATAAAGCAAGAAAATTGAATGAGCACTGATGGTCATTTCACCTGAGCTGATCAGAAAAACCACAGGGAGACCCCTATGTTTTATGTGAACGCATCCCAATTTCAGCAAGACACGATTACAGCAGGCAAAGACCATTCAATTTCATGAGCCATCAAGCTGATATCCACTTTTAAAATCGCACAGCACTCTAGAGAGCGAGAGACAGGGACAGAAAAATTGCAGGGATATATACTGTATATATACAGTGCTCAGCATTTATGAGCACACTCCTCATAGATCTTTGTTTTACATATTGTAAATGGTGCTTTACAATAATATATTTGTGCACAAGCATTAGATTAGTCAGTAAAAAAAGCCAAAAAACAAAACTGGAACTAATTTAAGAGAAAAACTTAAGATCACAGTCCAGAAATGAGTACATTTAAATAATACACTGGTAAAATATTAAATAACATTTTAATAAATAGAAAAAACTATCAAATGTATGTGAAATTTTGTAGTTTGTCATTTCTTTTGCAATAACTAATTTGAAATTAAATGTATTGTCTTTCTATTAATAGGTGACACAGTGGCACAGTGGGTAGTGGTTCAAGCCCCGGCTAGGTCAGTTGGCCAGGTGTCCTCCAGGTGCTCTGGTTTCCCCTACAGTCCAAAGACATGTGCTGTAGGCGAATTGTCTGTAGTATATGTGTGTATGTCCTGGTCGTCCAGAGGTGCGTGTCTGAATACCATCGCTAGCTATCTAAGGTTGCAAGTTTCATTGTTACAAACATAATTCATTGATTTGCCGTTTCCCAAATCCATTGTTTCAACGAACATTCGCAAACTTGCACGCTTGCAACTACACCTCTGGAGCTGTATTAGAAACATAGTTCCTGACGGGGTTCTATTCCCACTTATCCCCCCTATGCCCTATTCATTTAAAACATACTAACATTTAAACTTGGAATTATTTAAAAAAAAAAAAAAGCATTAGTCATCTCTCTTAGCTGTAATTTGCTTTCAAAGTATTTTTACAGTTCAGTTTTAGCGATCTTCATGTTTACAATTGCATTGTCTTCGCAGTGCACTTTGAAAACATTGAGGTCACTTTGAACACAGCCATCTAGGCCCACATGGAATTATCTAGCCCATCATTAATTCTGTTTATTTACTTGAGTAAATGTGTAAATCTGAATTTATTAAGTTTTTATTCAGTAATTTGTTACTTTTTATTTCATATATTAAGGTTTTAGTTATGATATTCCGCTGGATTCTCCCAAAATAATTCTGCAGAAATCTGCAGATTTTTACCAAAACTCTCCGCAGAAATAGCAAAAAATGTCCGCAGATTCCGTCTGGCCCTTGGCTCATGATGAAAGCTATAGGTGACCTATTATTTTATAGTTTATAGTAATTTATAGTAACAGTTATTAAGCACCTGTACTGTATATGACATGGGCCTGTTGGTTAGAGCATTTCTGAAGTGGTTTGCATGTGTCAAATTGTAAAATTAGACTTTTCAAAAGATAAAAATAAATGAATAATATGCTACTTAATAATAATAATAATCATAATAATCATCATCATCATTAATATTATTAAAGTTATTATTAAAGTAGGATCTTTTCATTTCCTAATAAATAAAAAATATTACATTTCATTTCTTAATACATTGTTTCATTAGTTATTTTTATGATTTATATGATATTAGAATACATGTTAGCTTTTGTAAGTGATTTAATGTTTTAAAATAAAATATGTAATGGTCTCAATAATATTAGTAAAGGGAACATTGGCTTTAAATGTGCCATTTACATATACTTCAATTAATATGGAAATCGAGTGCATGTTTTTACCAAAACTAATATTAGATTTTATTTTTAATGCGTGTGCGTGTAAAACAATATCATTTGCACAAAGAAATGATTGGTTTTTCTGTGGAGTTCTTACTCCACCCCGTTAAGAGCATCATAACAGATGTTTTAAGTTATACCTAACATGGTTCAAACGATGGATCTGCAACAGAGAAACTACAGGTTTTAGGAAACACTCGTCACTACATCGTTCTTTTCTCAAACGATGCATATGATAGTTCAGCCGTGTGTTACTTCATTGTTTGGGAAACGCACCTCAGGTTGGGGGTTGAGCGTTGGGCTTACGACCCACCTCATAAAAGCTAGATGTTACGAAACACCAATATGGTGCAGCTAAATATCAACGTTGATATAAATGGTCCTGGGACAAAGTATCTTTCTATTTCTAAAGATATTTGGTGACCAAAATAAACATGTATATACTGTAACTGTTTAATAAACCTGTTTTCTTTAAATGTATCAAAACACATGGGCTATATTCACTTAGAAATGAAAAATATTCAAAAGGGGTTGTTCTCATTCATGCTGAGCACTGTATAGATACCTTACAGATACCGCAAAATCTGCAGGCATCACCCAAAACACTGCAACAACAAAGACCAAACACAACCTGCTCAAATTTAGCGACTTGTTCTTGACGATAATAACAGTACACTATGAGTGTGTTGAGTTCTGATACTGCGTCATGATGACCCAAGTCCCATCAATTACTGTAAAACATTAAAAAAGGGGGCCGATGTTCTTCTTCAAACATTACCGGCCCCTGTGGAGCAGTACAAGAGCTTGATTTATTGCAGGATGGGGAAACGGTTTCACTCCACTGAATAGACTCCACATCCATCCATGTGTATGTGTATGCGTGTGTGTGTGTCCAATGCGGCGATGCCTCCTCTGTCTCACCTCTGCTTTGAGTAGAGCGAGGTCTACTCTGAATCTAAACGAGTGCCATTATTATGTGGAGCTCTCAAGGACTGACCCCAAGCACTTAGCAGAAGCGCATCGGCCCAAGGCACCTCCCATGTCTTCAATCTGTCTGCGCTTTCTTTCTCCACCACCGTTCAACATGGGCACCACCGCAATCAATGAGATCACCTCTTAAATTGCCTTTTCCTGTTATAAGCCCTCTTTTCGAGCTTGGGGAGTGTTTCTATGTGTGAAGGCAATGATGAGCCGTTGACTTTCGGCGCTGACCTCAGCGCAGTTTGCAACTTTTATAATCTACCCATTTAAAATGCAGATTGATGATGTGCTTAATAAGTTTATATCATCCTTCGCCAGCAGACTGGATGAGTAAATCTGCGCCTGTTGTCGGCAGAAAAGCTTGATCAGCGAAAAGATCAGCAGTGATCAGCAGCTAGTAGCAAGCTCTGCTGGACATCCACCCTAAATAGTCCGCAAAACCACTAGTACTGTGTGGCATAAATAATTCAGCAGGCGCTGCTGGGAGAACTGTGGAGCATTTCCGTGCAGATGAAACAAAAATGATGAAAACTTTATGTTTTAAAAGTGCATAAACATCTGAATGTTGATGTATTTCATCATGATGCGTGCACACATGCAGATAGATAGCGATAAACAGAGTTATCAAGAGGTGTATACTGATGTTGTGTGTACAAATTATGACTCAAGTTCTATTCTACGCACATCGGCCACTATTATGTAATGTGATACTGCAGCACTAGGACACTACGCACTCACACTCTGAGAAAGTTACACTCGCTGACAAAGATCTTCCTCTCTCTCTCTCTCCTCCCAGCAATACACCTTCATTTTTTTGTAATGACTATATTTAGCTTATGCTACACATATTACAAAGCTTCCCATGTGAAAATGCATAGCAAGGAAAGCATGCTTTATTATTAAAGAGAGATACTGTACTCACCTCTGTACCGTGTGTATCCTCAGCAGAGATGTACTGCACCAAGAGGAGGGTGGTGATGCGGAGGGGGGGGTTGAAGAAAAACTTCGCAGAGCGCGCAGGGCACTTGGAGAGCTTAGAGGAGAAGAAGAAAGAAAAGTGACAAGAATCAAGACTTTTGCTTTATCCTCTTCTGTTGGAAATGTCAGATGTGTCCAAACACACACACACAACACACACACACACACTGCACTGATGTCTTCTGCGCTCCCCCCGCGCTCACGCACACATCCACGCACACACGATACTAGCTCGGATCGGGACAGATGCAGAGATGCTGGCATGCGCGCACACACACATTTCCTAGTCTCACACACCCTGCAATCGTTGCTCAGCAGCACCACAGCCCCTGGTGTTTCACTGCTGTATTTCCCGGCACTGAGCTGTCATTGGTTCAATCACGGCTCAATAAAAACTCCTCCCATTTCCAATTGGGTGAGGAGGGTTTTTTTTTCTTCCATGGCTCACTCTGAAAGCCATCCCACCCCTCCTGCTTTTAGAAACCTGCGCTACATGTACGGGGGACCGGAGAATGCTGAGCTATGAAATTCGGGCAGGATGGAGTGAGAGGAAGAAAGCGGGAGGGGGCGGGGCGAAGAGGAGGCACAGCAGCGAATCAATGAGCGGATGAGAGAGGCGCGAAAAACGCAGTGGACTTCAGGGAGCGCGGTCCCGCGAATCGCACATATTACATAACACCTGAGTTTTACTGCATTAAATTGTAATAAAATTGATACCTTAACATTGTAACAAAAAACAAACAAACAATCAAGGCGACCTATGTGAACAGATTCAAAAGCAAATGACTCTTATGAGCCGGTTCTCTTAGTGAGTCGAAAAAAGTGAGCAGATTAATACAACTCCTAAAATGAATACTTATATGAGACGATGTAATTCGTTAAATGATAATAAACCGTTTTAATTAGTCCTATAACATAGCCTATGCCTTGCTATGTGCTGTCCAGGTCGACGTGAACAAGGGGAGAATGAAACGTCACATTTATATGCACTAAACAAGAACGCAGTTAATTGATGATGAAAGCTTGAAAACCAAAATATCACCTCATAAATCATCGTATTTTAGATTCTGCATCAAACAATAAGGTCTTTGGATGTTCTGATATGGAAATTAAACTAAACAAATGCAGGCTTAATACTTACAGCTCCATAAACAGCATCATTTCATCTTCAGGCGTCGAAATAACCGTTGAAATTTAAAATAATAATTGGCGCCAAATCGCGCCTCCAGAGGTTTTACCTGACTCCTATATGGATGTATCATGCAACAACACATTTAAATTATTTTTAAAATAAGATATACCCAAGTAATTTTTAAGATCAAGTATGGCAAGCCGTTCTGACATTTAATTTATGCTAGTGTCTATTTTCATGTTACCAGTGCTTCATTTTTTTAGATATACTATCTCAGTGGTTCTCAAACGTTTTTCATCAAGTACCACCTCAGAAAAAAAAAATGTCTCTCCAAGTACCACCAAAATGAGCAGTATTGAAATACAGTAGCATAGTAGGCCCAGTAAAGCAGCTACACCTCTGCATAGTTAAAAAATGTGGCAGATTACCTCAGAAATATAGGCTATATGGCATATTATTTACATCATTTTTGATCAATTTTGAAATGTGTGTAGCATGTACATGACATATTTTATTCCTCTGCATACCACTAGAAGGAAGCCACGTACCACTAGTGGTACACGTACCACAGTTTGAGAACCACTGTACTATCTCATTAAGTACTACTACCCGTTCTAAGTACTAGTGGATACTAGTGCTTATTCATTAGCTATAGTGTCTATTCTTTAGATAATAGTGCTTTTTAAACATATACTAGTGCTTAGTTCTTGTTTTTAGATAATAGTACACAGTATTTAATAGATAGGCTACTATTACTTATTCGAATAGTATCTAATAGGTACTAGTATTTATTCATTAGGTAGTAATTCTCATTAAGTAGATACTAGCTCTTATTTATTAGGTTTCAAAATATTCAAACATGCTTTTATTCTAACTGAAATAAAACAAATAAGATTTTCTCCAGAAGAAAAAAATATGATCAGAAATACTGCGAAAATTAAAATTCCCTTGCTCTGTTAAACATCGTTTGGGAAATATTTAAAAGGAAAAAAAATTCTGACTTCAACTGTATATATATATATATATATATATATATATATATATATATATATATATATATATATATATATATATATATATATATATATATTATAATATATATATATATATATATATATATATATATATATATTATACTAATATAATACAAGTATAATATAAGTATTTTATTCATGAACATAAAATATTTATGTATATTAATTATTCAAATTAAATAAAATAGAATAACAATGTTGTGTGTGACTCCTAATAATCAAGCAAAGCCAATATAAAAATTTACAATTACAAGATGACTGCATTTTAATTCAGTATTATTAGATTATCAGTTACTTTGCAACATTATTAATTAAAAGGTAGTACTAATATCAAATTAAATTCTTAATTCATTTAAATGAAGAAACTGAACAAAACATTATTGGATAAATAAATAATAAATGATTAAACCAATTGCATTTATAAACATACTTGCCAGGTAATATGAGAAGATTTAATAAAGAATTTTACTTATTCTGGAACATTTACATATAACAGATAATATAAATGTATTCATAGCAGCATCAAAGTAAAAATACATCTATTTTTGAGGAAATAAACTGAACTAATGAGTGAAAAGGTTGCAAACATATACTTTCCTTGATAAACTATAGCTTATTCCAGGGGCGGACTGGCCATCTGGCGGACCGGGCACTTTTTATTTTTTAGAACTCAACAAATATCT
This sequence comes from Danio rerio, assembly GCF_052040795.2. NCBI lineage: Eukaryota > Metazoa > Chordata > Actinopteri > Cypriniformes > Danionidae > Danio > Danio rerio. Next base: position 57,111,609 of record NC_141026.1, on the reverse strand, counting down.
TTATGGACAGTATGCAGAAATTAAATTGAGATTAAAGTTTGTATTTATTTATTTAATATATATGGCTTTTGTGTTTTATAGAATATGAGTTGATAAAAATATTGGACGTGCATAGGGAGATAGCATTTTGATCGAATTTAGTGGGCTGCTCTGGGCCAAAATGCCAGGTCCGATTTTTTGCCCCAGTCCAGCCCTGGCTTATTCCTATTCTTAATAACTTTAAGAATCATTTTCAAACTCAGAAAGCACTTCAGTATTGAAAGATAAACATTTGGACATACCCAGTACTGTAATAGTCTAAAATCAGAACGTGCAATGTTTATACTTTCATTTTGTAAATTTTCCAAAGAAGTCTCCTATTCATTCAAAGGTAAACCGGAACTAAAATACACATTGTGACGTCTATAAAGGGTCTATAAAAAAAGATTTAAAAATTTGCCTGCTTTTCGTTTGGCAGAACCACAGTTGTCCGATGGCTTGTCTAATTAACCTTACCAATATAATTAATCTGGTTTAGAGTAAAGAGGAAATCTAGTCTCTTAAAATAACTAGTAAAATATTATGTACTGTCATCATAAACAAAATAAATTAGCTATTAAAACTGTTATATTTAAAAATCTGTTGTAAAAATATTATCTCCATTAAACAGCACTTGGGAAATATTTCAAAATAAGTATTAGAATTATTGCTGCTAATTTATTAATACACACACACACTCACACATGTAAAATCAAGTCCCGGAAGTAAGTGTCTCAGGAGCAAAATGGCAGCCTCCTTCTCCTCCTCATACTTCCGGGGGGAGTAAACACAAGCCGAGCAGCTGCCGTAGACACGAATGGCATATCTTAAAGCAGTTTGGCTGCAGTAAATATAATAAGTCTTTGGCTGTGCTCTGTCTCCAGCCTGCTGTGCTCCAGCAGCATGTAACTTAATGTGCTCTATGTAAATTATTAAAGACTGATGGGACGTGCTGTAGAACTCACTCTCCAACAGAGCGATCCGTCCACACTCTCCTGAAGCTCATAATAACAGCAGCGGTTTTACAGTAACCATATCTCACACTGTCTAGAGCGGCTCTGTCTAATGAACTCTACTGTGTTTCTCACTTGTATGATGCTTAAGCAGATCAGCTGTATGATGTCATTCCCCCCCCCATCCGTTTGCAGACTGCTGCCTCAATACTAATTAAATGGGTTTGATGGAGTCCAATCCATCAACATCTAAAATCAATGAAATAAAGTCAGACCTTGGATGGCCAGCTGAATCAAATGTTGCACACAGAATGCTGGGTTGTTGTAACTCAACATTGGGTCAAATATTGACTCAACCGTTGGGTTAAAAAATGTGTAATTTAAATATTATAGCCACAGCCATATCACCCTGCAGCCCAAGACCGGTTACTCACTGAAGCTAAGCAGGGCTGAGCCTGGTCAGTACCTGGATGGGAGACCACTAGGGAACAATAGGTTGCTGTTGGAAGTGGTGTTAGTGAGGCCAGCAGGGGGCGCTCAACCTGAGGTCTATGTGAGTCCTAATGCCCAGGTAAAAAGTGAAGGGGACACTACATTGTCATTGGGTGCCGTCTTTCGGATGAGACGTTAAACCGAGGTCCTGACTCTCTGTGGTCATTAAAAATCCCATGGCACTTCTCGTGAAAGAGCAGGGGTGTAACCCCGGTGTCCTGTCCAAAGTCCCTCTATCGGCCCTTACGATCATGACCTCCCAATCATCCCCTTCCACCAAATTGGCTCTATCACTGTCTCTCCACTCCACCAATAGCTGGTGTGTGGTGAGCGCACTGGCGCCGTTGTCCTGTGGCAGCCTTCGCATCATCCAAGTGGATGCTGCACACTGGTGGTGGTGTGGAGAGACCCCCCTCATGATTGTGAAGAGCTTTGAGTGTATGGCCATACACAATAAATGCGCTATAAAAATACACATTACATTACATTACATTAGTAATTAAAAAAAATTACCATGATGTTGGATTGGTCCATATTTGGATTGGTCCAACATTGGGTTAAAACAACCCAGCATTTTGTAAAGCGTACACTTGTGCTCTTTATAGACATGATTGCAAATTCTTAAACAATTATAAAACGGACTGCATGCCTGAAGTTTAACACCATACATGTCTGCCTAATCAGAAATTTCCTATTTTATTTAAATTGCTTTGGTCACTTTATAATAAGGTTTCATTAGTTAATGTATTTACTAACGTGAACTAAGAATGAATAATAATGCACGGCATTTATTAATCATAGTTCAACATTTATAGGCTACAAAATATTGCACTGTGGGTTAACATGAATTAACAATAAACAACTTTATTTTCATTAGCTAATGTTAACATGATGAATACATAAACTAAATACATTGTTCATGGTTTGTTCATGCTAGTAAGTACATTATACATATTAGTACATTAACTAATATTAATTGATGCAATCTTATTGTAAAGTGTTATCATTCTGATTGTGTTAGTACAATGGTAGTGTAGTTTGATGGTGGAAAACTGTACATTTTTGGTCAAACCTTCCTTCTGCAATCTTATACCAAAAATGGAAATAGGGCAGTTTTAATAACAAAAAAATGTGGGAGAGCGTTGCTTTCATATGATTGCATTGCATTGCTATATGGAGCAATTAAGCGTTGATATTAAATCAAAAGTAATTCACTAATGCTTGAAAATGAAGTGATTTAATGACAATAATTCTCCATGGTTACAACTGAAATGATAAAAACACATTTAATTATTAATTGTACCCAGCTTGAATGTAAAACAAAGTTACCTGAGAGAGAAGGAGAGACAGCGGGAGGGAGAAAGAGAAAGGGGGAGAGTGTGGGAGAGGGAGCAGGAAAAAAACAGAGCAAATTTTACCACTTGTTTTGTCTCTTTCTCAATCTTGGGACCAAAGCCCAAATACTGAGGCCTCGTTTACACTAATGCGTTTTAGTGTGAAAACATTTTGCTATGGTTACATCATCCGTCCACACTACGCCGGAGTTTTTGAGCGCCAAAAACGGAGCGTTTTGAAAACGCTGGAGAGGCTGTTTTCATTCTAAAACGCTGCTGCTCCGTCTCAGTGTGGATGAGGGAAAACGCATACATCTGAAAACAGAGGCGGGGCTGCTGAGATTCACTACCGGATTGGGGCTTTTGTGTCATTGCATATCCTTCCCTTATTCATCAAGCCCCTATCACATGACCATAACACATGGCTTTAACGCTCCTGGAAGACAACAGACCAGCCTTTACTGTAAACAACAACATAGACACAGAAATGCGAGCGTTGTTTGCACTATTGTCTATTTTAGGCGCCATTATGCAGTTAATCTCTGCCTTTTTTACAACAGCAGCTGCATATATTCGGTAGAACGCGCATGCCCAGAGTGCGTGAACGTGATATACGTTTTTGGTGGCGTAATGTGAACAGAGACATGTTCAGAAACGCTAGGTGAAACGCTAGTGTGGACGCGGATCGTTTTTGATCTAAAACGCCGTTTTCAAACTAAAACGCACTCGTGTAAACAGGGCCTGAGACATACAAACTGACTAATCAACATGTGACCACATCGTAAAACCCCCAAAGTCCACATCCCAGTACCTGATCTTATCAGTATCTGCCTTTGAAATCTGTATGAACCTTCTTGGTGTAAAAGACATGTTTTGCCATATAAACAAACACATATGATAATTTACATTCCTACAGTAGAATCAGGTTAATAAAACCAACAGAAACTACACCAATGATCTGCACTCTTAAAAATGCTGGGTTGTTGTAGACAATGTGGGGTCAAATATGGACAAACTCCAACGTTGGTTTATTTTTGGTTTTAATTTTTCAATTAAATTTAAATGACAGTCAACATCAATAGCCTAGTGGTTAAGTGCGCCGACATATAGCACCATGGTGCTCACGGTGACTCGAGTTCGATTCCTGGTTTGAGGTCCTTTGTCGACCCTTCCCCTCTCTCTGCTCCCAATACTTTCCTGTCTGCAACCTCTACTGTCCTTTCCAAATAAAAACCTAAAAAAAATTAAATGACACTTTTTATCCAAGATGTTTGGTTTGTCCATATTCGACCCAATATTGGGTTACAACAACCTAACGTTAGCATTTGTTTAATGTACCTTTACCTTATGTAAAGAGGCTACTGAATATAAATGTAATGATTAAAAACAACATTTTAGTTGATTTAAGCCAAAAATGCATATTTAACAACACTAAATATGACAAAAAACTGGATATTGATATTTTACAATAGGTGATATTTAATTAGATATGATTAGATGAGCATAAAATAATAAAGTCATGGAAAATATCAGCAAAAAACAAAGTTGACACATTTCTCTGCTGGACTATTTTAATCATTTTAAATGGATTAACATTTAGTTTGATCATTTATTGTTTTATTTATTTTAATGATTAAAGCTCAGAATAAGTGTGTTAATATACAATCACCGGCCACTTTATTAGGTACACCTGTCCAATTGGTCTTTAATGCAAACTTCTAGTCAGCCTATCACATGGCAGCAACTCAATTCATTTAGGCATTTAGACATGGTCAAGATGATCTGCTGCGGTTCAAACCGAACATCAGAATGGGGAACAAAGGTGATTTAAGTGACTTTGAATGTGGCATGGTTGTTGGTGCCAGACGGGCTGGTCTGAGTGTTTCAGAAGCTGCTGATCTACTAAAATTTTCACGCACAATCATCTCTAGGGTTTATCAGAGAAAAAAAAGAGGAAAAATCTGGAGAGAGGCAGTTCTGTGGGTGTGCAAATGCCTTGATGCCAGAGGTCAGAGGAGAATGGCCAGACTGGCTCCAGCTGATAGAAAGGCAACAGTAACCCAAATAACCACTCGTTACATCCGCAGAAGATCTCTGAGCACACAACCTTTAGGCGGATGGGGTATAGCAGCATTGGACCACACCGGGTACCACGCCATGCAGCATGTCACAAAGCACTGAATCAGACTGGTTTCTTAAACATGACAATGAGTTCACTGTACTCAAATGGCCTCCACAGTCACCAGACCTCAATCCAACAGAGCACCTTTTGGCTGAGGTGGAACAGGAGATTCACATCATGGATGTGCAGCCGACAAATCTGCAGCAACTGTGTGACGCTATTATGTTAATATGGAGCAAAATCTCTGAGGAATATTTTCAGTACCTTGTTGAATCTATGCCACAAAGGATTAAGGCAGTTCTGAAGGCAAAAAGGGTCCAAATTGGTCCAACCCTGTAGTAGTATGGTGTACCTAATAAAGTGGCCGGTGAGTGTATATATAAATCTAATACATTGTATTTGATTTTTCTTCAAATTTAATAAAAATTCACTTGAAACATTAAAGTTGACACTCAGCTTGCATTGAACATGCTTTCTATTCTAATCAGCATACGAATGTTGTGGGTTCAGTTTTATGTTGTAGTTATTTACGTGTTGTGTGATTGTCACAGCCAGGCCAGGTTCTCCAAATCACAGTCACCTGAATACTAACCAGCCCCACACCCGCACATCACTCCCGCTCCATAAAAACCCTCACTCTGTGTCCGGCCTCATTGCTACACGAAGGACTGTAACCTCTCTACGGTCAGTCTTGTTCATGCTAGTTCTAAGTTTACTTGCCTCTCTCCTTCCCCGTGATCTCCAGTGTCTGCGTCTTCCTTTCCTAGAGTTGTTTCTCCTAGTCCCTCCTCTGGTTTTCATCGATTTCCCCATCCATATATTTGTCTGGCAGGTATAATTATTAGCTCTCTGGGTTTTCTTCCCAGTAACTATTTATTGAAGTGAATTGTATAAGTCTGGCAGAACGGTGACTCAGTGGGTAGCACTGTCACCTTACAGCAAGAAGGTCACTGGTTCGAGTTCCAGCTGAGTAAGTTGGCTTTTCTGTGCAGAGTTTGCATGTTCTCCCTGTGTTGGCGTGGGTTTCCTCTGGGTGCTACAGATGCGCTAGGTGACTTGGATGAACTAAAATGGCTGCAGTGTATGAGTGTTAATGTGAGAGTGTACGGGTGTTTCCTAGCACTGGGTTGTGGCTGGAAGGGCATCTGATGTGTAAAACATATGGCGGAATAGTTGGCGGTTCATTCCGCTGTGTTGACCTCTGATGATTAAAGGACTAAGCTGAAGGAAAATAAATGAATGAATTGAATAAGTGCTTTAGCAGCTGAATACTGGAGAGGGGTCTGGCTGCAGAGCAGGTGCAGTGCAATCTGGGCTGCATCCAATGCTTTTTAATGCGCTCACCTAACCCCACCCCTAACCCTACCCGTCACAGTGACGTCACTAGCTCCATTTGAGTGCATTGTGTCTGACATTGCATCGCTGAGTGATGCAATCTCAGCTTGCATCATAAAGGCTGCATCCAGATACTATTGGAATACTGACACTATTATTTTAGACTTTAGGCAGTTTGCATCAATGATTCAGTTTTTTTTACGCTTTATTACTGTGCAGCTGCTTTGAATTTCTTTCTGTATAAAGTGCGACAAAAATAAAGATGATTTAACTTAGTTTGTTCCATTAACTGCATCATTAATTCCTTTGCATTTTAGTTTTTGTCAGGTAAACAGAGCAAACACATGGCGCTTTAGAAAATTGGCAGAATAATAACCTGCACAGAGTCCTGTAGAGTGTCAGACGAGTTTTATGAATGTCAAGCGGGTGTATCGGAGTGGCTGTATGATTAGATTTATTATTATTGAGGCAGCAGAAGAGTCTTCCGGGCCGTGGCAGATGTCCAAATCATCCTGTTTCTGTGCCTGCAGAGCCGTCCTTTGGCAAAGTGGGATGCAGCTTTTGGCCAGCACTATATATCTGACTGGTGAAAACTCAGGCTGCATGACGGAGCAAGAATTCCTGCATTAAGATCATTTACAGTGGCTCAATATGAAATGTAAGAGTGCCAGAAGAAAGCAAGCTGTTATTGTATTTTGGTTTACTGCACGTAATTATGACAGTCTGACAAGTCTAACATACTCTTATTATAGAACTGCAATAGCTGTTAATTTAAAATGCCTAACATTGATTGCCATGTAATTATTTTAGTACACTGTGCTTTACTTAATTTGAAGTCTAGAAACTGCCTAGCAACCACACTAAACACTCTGAACAGTTTAGCTATTGTACTAAACAAAGGCCAAAAACCTGTAAAAATATTAATTATTCAAAGCAAATCTGAATTAATATAAAATATAAATATTAGATAAAAAAATTACAAAAGCAAAGTGAAAATTTTAATATTGTCTTAGGATCTGATTGGAATAAAAAACTGATTTAAATACTAAACAATTCTAAAACTAAAAGTGACTAACTGAATAATGACAAACGAAAATATATTAACATTTTCAATGACTAAAACTGAAAATATAAAATAATATAAAAAATATAAAAATATAAAAATAAAAACTCACTTTAAAAATACCTGAAATTTACAAATAATATTGAAATACATCCAACCACAGAGAGCATCTTGCTTACCTAGAAACTGCCTAGCAACCTAACAGAACATTTTGGCAACTGCATAGCAACCATTAAAATATATTTAAATAATTATAAATTCTAAATTAAACAAAATTTTACTAAGTAGCATGCTTAGCAACCACTTTGTAAAGCTGTAGCAACAAAACATGACACTTTAGCAACCACCTTAACCAACCAGATCAACTGCTTTGAAGTTGCCCACCCTAGCAACCACTTTGTAAAGCTGTAGAAAAGCATAACTCCTTGGCAAACACCTAAATCATCCAGATCAACTGCTTAAAAGTCGCATACTCTTCCAGAACACCCTAGCAACTGCCTATCAACCACTTTGTAAAGCTGTAGCAACAAAACAAACTACTTCAGCAACCACCGAACCAACCAGATCAACTGCTTTGATGTCGCCTATCCCTCTAGAACACCCTAGCAACTGCCTAGCAACTACTAAGCTATAGCAACAGTAAATGACACTTTAACACCCACCTTAACCAACCAGATCAACTGTTTGGAAGTCACCTATGCATAATGAACACCCTAGCAACTGCCTAGCAACCACTTTGTAAAGCTATAGCAACAAAACAACACTTTAGCAACAGCCTAAACCAAACAGATCAACTGTTTGGAAGTCACCTATCCATAAGGAACACCCTAGCAACTGCTTAGCAACCTCTTTATAAAGCTGTAGCAACAAAACAACACTTGAGCAACAACCCAGATGTTCTGCTTTGAAGTTACCTACCCTAGCAACTGCCTAGCAACCACTTTGTAAAGCTGTAGTAACAAAACAACACTTTAGCAACCACCTAAACCTACCAGATTTTTTGCATTGAAGTTGCCTACCATCCCAGAACACCCTAGCAACAGCCTAGTAACCATTTTGTAAAGCTGTAGCAGCAAAACAACACTTTAGCTACCACCTAAACAAACCAGATCAACTGTTTCGAAGTCACCTACCCTAGCAACTGTCTATAGCAACCACTTTGTAAAGCTGAAACCAAACATAATTCCTCAGCAACCACCTAAATCAACCGAATCCACTGCTTGAAAGTCGCCTACCCTTCCAGAACACCCTAGCAACTGCCTAGTAACCACTTTGTAAAGTTGTAGCAACAAAACAACACTTTAGCAACAACCTAAACCGACCAGAGCAACTGCTTTGAAGTCAACAAACCTAGCAACTGCCTTGCAACCACTTTGTAAAGCCGTAGCAAAACATTACTCCTTAGCAACCACCTAAACAAACCCGATTAACTGCTTTGAAGTCGCCTACCCTCCCAGAACACCATAGCTACAGCCTAGTAACCATTTTGTAAAGCTGTAGAAACAAAACAACACTTTAGCTACCACCTGAACCAACCAGATCAACTGCTTTGAAGTCGACTAACCTAGCAACTGCTTAGCAACCACTTTGTAAAGCTATAGCAACAAAACAACACTTTAGTAACCACCTAAACCAACTAGATCCACTGCTTTGAAGTCATTTACCCTAGCAACTGCCTAGCAACCAAGCTGAGCACATCTTTTTTACCAGTTGAGCGTCGATACCAGTCTCACATTACCAAACTTCACAGATGAGGCTGTTTATGCACACAATATTCCAGTAATACATTTGTCAGAACGTTGTGAGCAAGCCTCAATGAGATTTTATTGAGTTTTGTGTCCACAAATTGAGTCGATGGCTGTCTGTGCGTCTCTATATCATCAGATCTCATTGCCGCAGACAGAACATCCATTGAGCATCATTTGTTTGTCCAGCTGCGATGTCACAATAGTGATGCCGGCAGAATGACAAGAGACATAAACCTGAAACAATACAGCCGCCGCCATCATTCATCTGCCGGAGGAATCCTGCATGTGTTATCAGATTACAGTACAGCGCAGATGGAGAACCAGTCCTGCATTCAGCTTGTGCATGTTAAAGATTATAGAGATGACTTTAATCATAAGTAGTTCATTAGATTAAATCACTTATGCAAACATAATAAAATAAATTAATTATAATAAATCAAGACATCCGGAATACAATACTAATTCTTCTTCTTCTTATTATTATTATTACTATTAATTAAAGAAATATAGTATAATAATATTATAAATAATTATAAATTATTATTAATTTATATATATATATATATATATATATATATATATATATATATATATATATATACATATATATATATATATATACATATATATATATATATATATATATATATATATATATATATATATATATATATATATATATATATATATATATACATATATATAATTTTATACAAAGGACTGTTAAAAAGAATATTTTGATGTTTTAATGTCTTGTTTATTTTAACATCATTACATAACTTAAATGTAATTATCATGATTATGGATAAAAAATTAAATGTCTGATTATGTTTCTATTAATTATGTTAAAGTTAAATTATTAAATTATATTAAAATTAATTATTAATTATATTAAAGAAGGTCTACAAGATTTGATACAGTTTTGACTGTGAATGTACACTGTACACCCCAAAACTGAATTAAATATTAAAATAAAAAATATAAAAATTAATGAAAATAATATGTACAATAATAACAAAGCCAATTATTTACTATATTCTTATTATTATTCATTATAATAATAATAATAATACAATTTTAGTGTTCTTCATTATAATACATATGGGATAAGTTCTTGTTTTAAATGCCACGTCCTCTGTACACCACAATAATAATAATATTAATAATATTAATAATAATATTAATGATAATAATAATAATAATAATAATAGAATTTCAGTGTTGTTCGATATATTAAATAAATAAATAAAGTTGTACACCACAAAATTAAACTGGTCAATAATAATAATAATAATAATAATAATAATAATAATAGTTTTAATTCATTAAATTTAAATGAATTAAGATAATTTGTATAAATAAAATCAATTATTTACTATACAAATATTATTATTATTACTATTATCATTATTTTGTTAAATTCAATTAATAAAAATTGTAATTAATGCACTAGAAAAAATAGAAAGTAATGCCAACATGACACAGCGGATGCCCATCCAGACACAACCCAGTACTGGGAAATAGCCATACACTCTCTTTCTCTCTCACTCACTCACTCACTCACTCACTCACTCACTCACTCACACACTCACTCACTCACTCACTCACACACTCACACTCACACTCACACTCACACACTCACACACACACACACACACACACACACACACACACACACACACACACACACACACACACACACACTCACACACACTCACACACACACACACACACACACACACACACACACACACACACACACACACACACACACACACACACACACACACACACACACACACACACACACACACACACACACACACACACACACTATTTATTCACTATTTAGTTTATTCAATTCCTCTAAAACGAATGTGTTTGGACTGTGGGGGAAACCGGAGCACCCAGAGGAAACCCAGACCAACATGGGGAGAACATGCAAACTGCACAGAAATGCCAAGGCCTAGCTGGGACTCAAACCAGCGATCTTCTTGCTGTGAGGCAACAGTGCAGACCCCTGAGCCATTGTGCCGCCCCTCAAAAACAACTTATTAACCCAAAATAATGCAAGGAATTTCATATATATGATGCATTAAAGCTCAAAGTCAGTCTTGTTGTTTTGTCCACAGCAGCAGGGTTTCTGGAAGAGATTTCAGATTGAGGGCTCAGATTGTGATTTGTTGAACTGGTGACCTGCAGTCTGCAAACTCAATCCACAGATGAACTGAGCTTCAGATTCAATCAAAGTTTTGAGCATCTCAGAGTCTGCAGAATGTTCAGTGTGTGCTGAAGAAGTCAAGTGCTGGTGTGGGCTTAGAAGAAGCAAGTGTGGTGAGTGACTTGAGTGTCTGAAGGCCTTTTCAATCTGCTGTAGCGCTGCATGTTCCTTATACTGCAGTGACTAATTTAACTCAACTCAATAAACACGAAGCATGTAAATATTTAAAAATTAAAAACTGCTTTTATTCTAGCCGAAATAAAACAAATCAGACTTTCTCTAGAAGACAAAATATTATCAGACATACTGTGAAAAATTCCTTG